>NW_006159706.1:120629-191912 GCF_000334495.1 Tupaia belangeri chinensis
CGGACCCACACCGCCCCATACCAAAAACTTTCAAAAAAAAAAAAAAAAAAAAAAGCAATCCATCAGGTCCAGGACTCAAACTGCAGTCATGTGGGAGTGCAGTGCCTTAGCCATCATGCCACCTGCCAGCCCCTGCTCTCAGATATTTAAGGACTGATAGTGGGGAGCACTTTGTTATACGAATTTGGACGTCATTGGAGTGGATAAGGATTGAAGATATAAACTCGGGGGTGTATTAGTTATCTCTGGCTGCATAACAGATTACCCCAAAACTTAGTGGCCCAAAGCAACAGATAATTTATTAACTCATAGTTTTCGTTGGTTAGAAATTTGAAAGCAACTTAGCTGGGTAGTTTCATAAGGTCATGGTCAAAATGTCAGCTGGGGCTGTAGTCACCTGTAAAGTTTGATGGAGCTAGAGAATCCACTCCCAAGTGGCTCATCTGCATGGCTACTGGCAGGAGGCTGTGTTCCCTGCCGGCCATTGGCAAGAATCCTCAGTTTCTCATCACATGCTATTTGGAAACTGCTTAAATGTCCTTTGGACATGGCAGCTAGCTTCCCCCAGAGTGAGTGATCCAAGAGAGAGCAAAAGGGAGAAATTGCACTAAGATCTAGTTTTGGAAGCAACATCCCACGGCTTTTGCCAAATTCTCTTGGTCACACAGATCAACTCTGGTATGATACACAAGGGATTATGCAGGGATGTAAATCTCAGGAGTTGAAGATCCTTAGCATTGCTTTTATGGGAATGGACTAGACAAATTTGGTGGAGGAAGAATACAGATAGAGAACTCTGGGACACTCTAAAATTTCAAGACTAAGCAGAAGATAAGGAGCCAGCAGAGGAAGCTGAGAAGTGGCCAAAAGAGAAATGGAGAACACATAGCCTTATAGACACCTAGAGAATTATTTCAAGAAAGGGATGATGAATGACCAACTCAAATGCTACAGAGTAGGGGAGGAATTGCAAAAGAGTTGGGATTGGGGTCAGCAGTTGGCGTGATGATTAAGAGCACTAGACTCCCACATGGCAAATTGGGGTTCAAGTCCTGGACCTGGTGGCTTGCTTTCCCACTCTCTCACTCTTGCTTTGTTCCTCTCTCTGATAAAATTAAAAATAAATAAATAAAGTTAAATAAAATAATTATTTAAAAAATGCATCTAGGGTCAGCAGATGGCATAATGGCTACGTTGCTGGACTCCCATGTAGTCGACTGTGGTTCGAGTCCTAGAACTGGCAGCTTGCTTTCTCATTCTCTCTTTCTGTCTCGCTCTTGCTCTGTTCCTCTCTGATAAAATTAAAGACAAATAAATAAAGTTAAATAAAATATTTATTTTTAAAAAATGCATCCAGGATCATCAGATGGTGTAATGGCTATGTTGCTGGGCTCCCTTGTAGTTGACTGTGGTTCAAGTCCTGAACTCACTGGCTTAAACTCACGCCGGGTGTGTGTGATTGTGTGCCCAGGATCCCAAGAGGAGAGTGGAGAAGAAGGGATTGCAGCATGGCCATCCTCCTTGGTGGGTGATTTCTCACTTTCTGTCTCAGTCTTTCTGGAGAGCGCACATGCCCTATAGCAAAAACCTCTCAAAAAAAAAAAAAAAAAAAGCATCATGACTTTTCCAACAACCCAATAGAATGGAAAGATCTGGAGACACTGAGTATAGAAAATTCTTCTGATACACTTGGCTCCAAAGGGGACTTTGGGATCAAGGGACAACATTTGTCCTGATGGACAATCATAGAACATGTCTGAATATTACATCGGAATGATCCAATAGCAGGGCAAAGACTGGCAATGCCAGAGCGAGAGGTCACTGTAAGAGGGAAGTCCTTGAGAAGACACAAGGACCTCTGAGACCGAGCTGCAGGAGATTCTGAGCCCAAGCTGTGGGGCTGGGCTTTTATGGGAGTGAAGACAGTTTATCCTGTTCATCCCGGATCACAGGACAGTGACAGAATAAGGGGCAGCTAGCTACACATGGGTGGGTAAATGCAGGAAGA
The DNA here is from genome assembly GCF_000334495.1 of Tupaia belangeri chinensis. Classification (NCBI taxonomy): domain Eukaryota; kingdom Metazoa; phylum Chordata; class Mammalia; order Scandentia; family Tupaiidae; genus Tupaia; species Tupaia belangeri. The sequence continues at coordinate 122,638 of NW_006159706.1, forward strand.
GGGGGAGAAAGGTGTTTGCATCTTAGAGGTTGTTTTTTCTTTTTCTTTCTTTCTTTTTTTTTTTTTTAGTGAAATACAAAATGAATGTCCACAATAAATATATAGACCATTTTAGTTTTAGTGTTCATTGTGATAGAATAAGAAAATTTTGACATTTAAATATTTATTTACTTGTTTATTTTATGTGTGTGAGAGAGAAAGGGAGGCAAGTCCCCTCAGCAGGGTCTCACGCTGTGATCCACTACGCAGCCTTCCCAGCCAGGCAGGACCATAGGCACGTTTGTGTGCACTCTACATATTATAAGTCGACCTGGGACCTGAACCCAGCATCACAGAACATTCTGCTATTCTGTGCCACCATCACTGAGCCCAGAATCTCAACATTTTGAAGTATCTGCCAATATTTGTTTCCTTTTTTTAGAATTATTTTATTTAACTTTATTTTATTTAATTAATTTACTTATTTATTTTAATTTGACCAGAGAGGGACAGTGTGAAAGAGAGAGAGAGAGAAAGTGAGAAAGTAAGCTGCCAGATCTGGGACTCAAACTGTGGTTGGCCACATGCACGTGGGAGTCCAACAACTCCAACCACAACACCTGCCGGCCCCCTCCAATGTTTTTTTCCCCTCCAGTTTGCCTTTATCACTTCTCCTAGTATTTTTTGTTCTCATCAGTTAAGGATTGAATGTATGCTTTTGCAAAATCTCTATGTTTAAGTTCTTGTCATAAGAGCAGATTTTTGGGACCAGCAGTTAGCATAATGGCTGTGTCGCTGGACTCCCATGTAGTTGACCACGGTTTGAGTCCCAGGCCCGGTGGCTTAAGCTCACACCGGGTGCATGTGCGTGCATGCCCAAGATCCAGAGAGGAGAACGGAGGAGAGGGGAGTGTGGCGTGGCCGTCCCCCCTGGGGGGTGTTTTCTCGCTTTCTGTCTGTCTCTGTCTTTCTGGCGAGCGCATGCGCCCTATGGCAAAAACCTCTCCAAAAAAAAAAAAAAAGAGCAGATTCTTTAATTCACGTTTTTGGTAGAGAGGTTTTTGCTATAGGGCACGTGTACTCACCGGAGAGACAGAGAGAAACAGAGACAGAAAGCGAGAAATCACCCCCTAGAATGGATGGACATGCTGCGATCTCTTCTCCCCTGTTCTCCTTTCAGGATTTTGGGCACACATGCACACACACCCGGCATGAGTTTTAAGCCACTGGGTCTGGGACTCGAACTGCAACCAACTATGTAGGAGTTCAGTGATGTAACCATTACACCATCTACTGATTCCAATAAGTGCAGATGTTCTTGAAGGATGGAAGTAATTAAGATGAAATGAAGCCATAAGAGTACGGCCCTGATCTGGCAGGATCAGTGACCTCAGAAAAGGAAAAGAGGAGTGTTCTCTTTCTCTTTCTCCCTGCCACATTAGGACACAGTGAGAATGTCCACCTGCAAGCCAGGAAGAGAGGCCTCGCCTGAAATAAAATGGATTGAAACCTCAATCTTGGACTCCTAGGCTCCAGAACTGTGAAAAAAAAAATACTTCTGTTATTTAAGTCACCTAGTGTGTGGTATTTTGTTAAGCATCTCAAGCAGACCGAGATGCTATCATATGGGAAAATTGCTATGGTTAGTAATACTGACAAAAGTACAAAAGAATCTGAAATGAAAGCACATACAAGAACAATCTGAATGCATTTAACAGTAGCTGCTACATTGGTACTGAGCTACATTATTATGTAATAAAAAGTACTCTTTCAACATATGTTGATTTACTGATAAGTGTTGGGGAGAGTTTTATCACTGGAACATTTCTTTCTTCAGGCCAGGTGGTAATTTTGCACACTGTTTTGTCTGGAACCACAAGACTTTAAAAAGATGTTTATTTATTTATTTAATTCAATTTGTTGTTTTTTATTTTTAAAATTTGACCAGACAGAGACAGAGCGATAGAGAAAAGGAAACTGAGAAAGCAAGCTGCCAGGTCTGGGACTCGAACCTCAGTCAGTCGCGTAGGAGTCCAGCCTTAACCACCACACTACCTGCCAGCCCCATGGAACCACAAGACTTTACAAGACAAGATGTATTAAGTGTGCTGAGGTGTGAGCTGATACACTAGGGTGTGACTTCACAAAAACATAAAATCACTGTTTATAGTACATGTCTGTACCCTACAAACAGATATCATAGTTATATCTGCCTCACATAATACTTATAAGAAAACTGTGTGTGTGTGTGTGTGTGTGTGTGTGTGATTGCCTATACTAAATTACTGAAGCTATTCTGTTAGGAATGCTCTTCCTTTATGATAAGGTATTAACAAGAATGGAATTATCTGCTTACAGTTGTGCTTATCTGATTACTGGAAGAATTTTATACACATCGACTTCTGGCTCCCTATTATTTCAAGCCTTGTTACTCCTCTACCATCTTCATACTTCCAGCCACAGAATAACAACTGTCTCTGGCCCTGAGCTGGGGTGCCATGGTATTGGCTGAGGAGGTTGGCACAAGGGTAGTGTGAACATTCCTGGAAGCCTCCTTATGCTGGATCCACTAGCGATAACTTTGTACATGGAAGTCACTCAATCATATAATTATATCTCACTAACCCCAAACTAAAGCTCAACTTCCCTTAGCCAGATCCCAAAGATGCCAGAGTTCACTGTCGTCAGATATAAAGAGAAGAGGAAAATCAAAGAAAAAAGAGTGGTTCTTATCCAAGTGAAGTAAAAAAACAAACAAATAAAAAAAACTTACTTTTTTGCAAATTATACAAAAATTATACAAAAACATAAATTTAATGTTTTGATTGGATGTCTCCCAAAGCAGAATTTGAGGACCGGTTGAAGGCGTGGTGGTTAAGGAGGCTGGAACCATATGGCTGACAGTGCAGTTCAAGTCCAGGGCTCAGAAGCCTAAAAACATGCCAGGCACGTGTGTGTTTGTTAGGCCAGAGGCCTGGGCAACTTGGATGTGGGGGTTGGACGCCATGCCCTAGTCAGCTGATATAACCTGGATCTTGCCTGTTATCAGACCTATGCTGCACGCTAACCCGTATGTAGCACATGGCGCTGTACACTGCACACGGGGCTCTACTCTGCACACGACACCAGATCTTATGTGGCACAACAGTCTGCTCTCCCCCTAAGCCTTTACCACACATGGACTGTTTCTACCTCTAAGACACTCCCCCTCCCTATATCCTTATAAAAATCGCTAAACCTGGCCTTAGCGTGGGACTTCTCTGGCTCCCTCTCTCTTTCTCTGTCAGGCCAGTGAACCTCACCCAGGAGCACTCCCAATAAAGGAGTCGTGGGGTTGGCCCATTCCTTACATTTTCTGTCCCACAGTCCCTGCGAGGGCCTCTCCTCCCTTGAACCAGGAACCGACCCACCAACCACTGACTAACCACCTGTCTGGCCTTCTGAGAATAAGTCCACCCGCCCATGGTTTCTGGACTCAAACCTCTGGGTTCCCCATCCGAAAACGCTGCCACCTCAGGGTCCCCTCCGACTCCTGGAGCTCAGGAGATTGTGCAGCCGTCTCAATCCCCTGCAGCCCACCCCTCATTCCGCTCCTTGGGCTCAAAAAGAGATTTGGGAAGCCTCTCCTTTTTCCTCTCACTTGAGTCCTGGACACAATGGGTAATACTGAATCTGTCACCAAGTCAGATGGCCCAGGGCCTTCACCAAATTAGGACTCATTCAGGACCTCCGCTGCAAGCAAGCCGCTGATATTCTGTCCCACTGTGGCCTGGCTACAATAGCTTTGGATAATGGGTCTAAATGGACTCCTGAGGGGACTTTTGATTACAATACCCTCACTGATTTGGATTAACTACTGCCGAAGCCCTCTCTCCCAGTGCGACCCCCCCCCCCAGCATTCCCCACCATAGCATACCCCGGTTCCACTTTTTGGCACCGCCAGTCCCAGCCACTCCTCCGCCTTCACCACAGCCTCCTCCATCCCCTCCTCATGCATCTCCAGTAAGTTCACATACCCGCTCACACTCTCACCCTTCTCCCACCCCTTCCCCCAGTTCTAACCTTCTCTATCCTCTCCAAGAAGTGGTGGGAATGGAGGATATTGTCAGGGTCCACGTTCCCTTCTCTCTCCAAGATCTATCTCAAGTAGAAAAAAGATTCGGTTCTCTGCTAACCCCACAGCTTTTATCAGAGTTCTGCCATCTTACTCAGGCCTATCATTTTACTTGGCATGACCTCTATGTAATCCTGTCCTCCACCCTTACTCCAGATGAGAGACAGTAAGTTCAGGCTGCAGCCCAAGAACATGCCCACAAAGCCCGCCTGGTCAACCCAACTTTACCAGTTGGACAAGCAGATGTTCCTATTATTGACCCTCACTGGGACTATCAGGTAGGAGACTCTGGCCCAAGAAACAGAGACTATATGATCCTGTCTCCTGGCGGGAATACACGCTATCTCTAACTTAATTTTCAATTTTGACAAACTCTAGGAAATCAGCCAGGGGGCAGATAAAAACCTAGCTGTGTTCCTCAGTCACCTTACAGAGGCCTTAACCCTTTATACATGATTAAATCCCACTTCACCGGCTGGGGCCATGGTTTTGGGATTTCACTTTTTTACCCAGTCAGCGCCTGATATCCATAAAAAACTTAAATGGGCAGAGAATGGCCCTCAGACCCCTGTTGGTGATCTGGTGAAAATGGCATTTAAGGTTTACAATGCCTGGGAGAAAGTGGCTGAGGCTGAACACCAGGCCCACCTTCACCACAACATGGTACTCCAAACCCAGGCCCTGGTAGCAGCCCTGAGGCCAGTAGCCCCACAGGGGCACAAGAATGGGGCTTCCTCATTTAAGTCCATTCCCCTGGGACCATGCTTCAAGTGCAGGAACACAGGCCACTGGGCTTGACAATGTCCTTGCCCCTGACCACCCACCAATCCATGCCCCGAGTGTAAACAACCTGGTCATTGGAGAAGTGACTGCCCAATGGCCAACTCATCCCCGGCGACTCCACATGGGAGATGAGTCAGCCAGGCAGTTCTCTTGGGAGCTGTTGGGGCTAGCTGCCGACTGAAGAGGCCTGGACTCGAAGACCCCCAAAACCCTTGCCAAGCCCAGGGTAATGCTACAGGTAGAGGGTAAGTCCATCTCCTTTCTGTGGACACGAAGGCTACCTACTCCGTCCGCCCTCCCATTTGGGGCCACTTTTTCCTTCTCAGATCTTGATCATGAGAATAGATGGCACACCCTCCTGCCCACCTAGGACAGGAACCCTAGCCTGCCATATAGATGGATGACCTTTCTCCCACTCCTTCCTAGTTATGCCCCCTCTTGGGCAGAGACATTCTTCACCAATTGGGAGCCACCCTCCAACTTCTGGCTGCACCCCTGCCCCTCACTTTCTCCTCCCTCTCATCTGCTCATCCATTGACTCTGATCTCTCTGGCCTCCCCTCCTTTCCTCTTCCCCCTGAAGAAGTTAACCCTGTTGTCTGGGACACTTCTGAACCAGATGTGGCCTCCCACCATACTCTAATTCTTATTTGCCTGAAGGACCCCACCAAGTTTCCCTCCTGACCCCAATTCCCTATCTCTGGAACACACCACAAGGGCCATAAGCCTATTATCACCCGACTTCTTGCTCACAGACTCCTCATTCCTACACACGCTCCATGCAAAGCTCCTATCCTCCCAGTCCGCAAGCCATCAGGGGCCTGCAGCCTAGTTCAGGACCTCTGCCTCATCAATGAGGTAATGGGAACCAGCAGTTAGCATAATGGTTATGTCACTGGACTCCCACATAGTCGACAGCGGTTTGCGTCCCGGAGCCGGTGGCTTAAAACTCATGCCAGGCACGTGTGCGTTCGTGCCCAAGATCCCGAGAGGAAAATGGAGGAGAAGGGATTGCGGCGTGACCATCCCCCCCGGGGGGTGATTTCTTGCTTTCTGTCTCTCTGTCTCTCTCTGTCTGTCTGGCGAGCACACACGCCCTATAGCGAAAACCTCCCCAAAAAAAAAAAAGAGGTAGTTATTCCTCTCCATCCGGTTGTCCCCAACCCATACACCCTCCTATCCCACATCCCACCAAACACCATTCACTTCAAAGTCCTTGACCTCAAGGATGCCTTTTTCACTGTCCCCCTCCACCCAGACTCCTACTTCCTGTTTGCTTTCACCTGGGAGGACCTTGATTCACACTCTGCCCAACAGCTTGCCTGGACAGTCCTCCCCAAGGACTTCCAAGACAGCCCCCACCTTTTTGGGCAGGCTCTTACTCGAGACTTTGCATCTTGCCCACTTCCCCCCAGCATCCTCTTACTGTATGTAGCCAATCTCCTCCTGGGCTAATACAACCCAGATCTAGCCTGTCATCAGACCTGCACTGCACTTGGATCTAACCCGGATGTGGCACATGGCGCTCTACTCTGCACACGGCACCAGATCTTATATGGCACAGCAGTCTGCTCTCCCTCTAAGACACTCCCCCTCCCTATACCTTTATAAAAATGGCTAAACCCCGCCTTAGGGCACAACTTCTCTGGCCCCCTCTCTTTCTCTGTTAGACCAGCAAACCTCACCCAGAAGTGCTCCCAATAAAGGCTCTACATTTCTATTTATTCACGTGGTCAACCCATTCCGTATAGTGTTTATGCCCAAAATCCTGAGAGGAGAATAGAGGAGAAGGGGTTGTGGTATGGTCATCCCCCTAGAGAATGCTTTCTCACTTCCCCTCCTTCTCTCTCTGGCAAGTGCACATGCCCTATTGTATAATAAAAACAAAACAAAATAAAGCAGGGCTTGAGACAAGGGTTTGATTACTGCTTGCTTATTGGGGAGGTGACTCAAGTAAGCAACTACGTGGTTCAAGTCCCAGAACCGCGTGACTTGAAAAACATGCTGAACTCATGTAGGTGCATGCCCAGAACTCAGAGGAGGAACTGTGCCTCCCTTGGGGGGTGATATCTCACTTTTTCTCTTCTCTCTCCAACAAGTGCATGGGTCCTATAGCAAATTACAAAACAAAACAAAGAGGTAGGGCCTCTAGTGTGTGATTAACTCATGAGGGTGTCACACTCATGATGAGATTAGTGCCCTTATAAAAGAAAAAGCAAGTGAAGGACAAACTATCTGGTCAAGTCAGCCCTCTGTGCAAGTGGATTCTCCTTCCCCACTGCCTCTTTTCCCTGGTCTTCCCATTGGTCCTCCAGAGTTTCAGGGTACCTGGTGCTGATCGTGCTCCTTTGTCCTGCCCGTTGGAATCCTGTTGCGGAGTGTGGGGTTGGGAAGCTCCAGTCTCACCATGTTTATTAGGAAGATACGATTTTAAAAAGGAATATGTCTATATGTCAACTGCCTCACATAAACTAGAATGATGAAAAAATGCTCGAATAAGCAACTTCCAGCTGCCTTTGTAATTGCAACCATTTCCCTCCAGACAGGAGGAAATCCTCTGAGGGCTTATTGCTGCTCAGGGAGGAATTAGCCCCTCCAGGCCACTTCAGATGTTCAAACTGTGGTCTACAGGGACACAGCTTCCAGCCCTGGTGGCTAATTCAGGCAGTTACTCTAATTGATATTTGGAGGAAAGACTCAGAAATAAAAGCAGGAACTACAGACAGCACCCACAAGGGTGGGAGCTCAGTAATTTCCCCTTGTTTATTAGCATGATTTCCCTTTTGCTTCTGCAATGACTGGCAGATGTCTATTTTAGAATGCCAAGAGGAACTAGACTCACTTCCAGGTCAGACTTGGGGCATATATAGAGAGAAAATCCCCTAAGGATGAGGTGGGCAATGGCAGCAAATGAAGAAGATAAAAGGGGGGGAAGGGGTAGAGATGCTCCAGAAGAAAAGTTTGGCATGGGGACCCCAGGAAGAGGCACGCTGCTGGTGGAAGAACGGCTTCCAGGCTGAACAGCCAGGAGGAAACAGACTCAGGAGCATGGGAGGGAGGAGAAAGGGAGCTGCAGTCTGGCAGAGGAGTGAGTGTGGAGCACAAGGAGATGGTGGAAACAAGAGGAGCTGTACAGGTGCTGGGGCTTGGGGAAATGAAAGGATCAAGACTGTGGGAACTGCGGGAAGGGAATGTACCCGAAGTCGGGGCGGTAATCAGCAGGGACATGAGTGGGAGGACGAGGGCCTGAGCCAAGGGCCAAATTCCCCAATGAATCCTAAGTGTGTGGAGGTGGTGGGCAAGTGACCTGGAGGCCAAGGGAAGTGCAGGTGAAGTTGTCTGAGTATTGAAGGATGAGAAGAAAAAAGTATAAAGAACAAATGGAAATCATCTATAACACCAAAAATAACACAACAAATATATCTATAGCTACATACTGTATTGCCAACCTCTACATAATAGACAGAAAGACTCTCTAAAAGGAAAATGATAATATTTATTCAGGAATGAAAATCAGTAAACTATGAGTATATTGAGGGAAGTTACGAGGAACCAATGGTTTTTGGGGCCGGCAGGTGGCAAGGTGGTCAAGGCAGATGGACTCCTTCATGGCTGACCGCAGTTCAAGTCTAGGACGTGGCAGCTTGCTTTCTCACTTTCCTTCTTTCTCTGTTTCTCTCCAGTCAACTTCAATAAAATAAAATAAAATAAAATAAAATAAAATAAAATAAAATAAAATAAAATAAAGTAATTCTTAAAAAAAAAAAGAGAGAGAGAGCAAAACCAAGGGTTTTTTTTAAAATTTGCTAGAGGGCACATGTGCTCACTAGGGAATGAGCAAGATAGAGAGAGAAAGCACCCTCCACCCCGCTAATAAGGAATGGTCAGAAGACCACTGGGATAATTTTTTTTTTTTTTGGGGGGGGAGAGGTGTTTGCTATAGGGTGCGGTGGCCCGCGCTGCAGAGAGAGACAGAAAGACAGAAAGTGGAAAATCACCCCCTGGGAGGATGGCCACACTGCCTCCGTTCTCCTCTCGGGATCTTGGGCACGCACGCACACGCGCCCCGCGTAAGTTTTAAGCCACTGGGTCCGGATCACGAACCACGGTTGACTACGTGGGAGTCCCGCGACATAGCCATTATGCTAATTGCTGGTCCCAGATATTTAAAAAAAATTTTTTTTCTCCGAGAGGAGAATGGAGGAGAAAGGATTGTGGCATGACCATCCCCCCGGGGGGTGATTTCTCGCTTCCTGTCTCTATATCTCTCTCTGTCTGTCTGGTGAGCGCACTCGCCCTATAGCGAAAACCTCTCCAAAAAATAATTTTTTTTTCAAGAACTATTTCATTAACTTTATTTATTTATTTTAATTTGAACAGAGAGGGACTGAATGAGAGAGAACAAGAGAAAGGGAAAGTGAGAAATCAAGCCACCAGGTCTAGGACTAGAACCACAGTTGACCATGTGGGAATCTAGCACCCTTAACCACCATGCCATCTGCTGGTCCCAAGACCAGTGAGATTTTGAACAAGCACAAACACACACCTGGCATGTTTCTTGAGCACCAGGTCCAGGACTCAAAACTATGTAGTTAGCCAAGTGGGATCCAGCTGCCTTAACCACCAGGCCATAGGCTGGCCCCACAAGGGTTTTATAAGACAAATGAGGTTGGGACCAGCAAATAGCATAATAGTTATGCTGCTGGATTCCCAAGTAGTTGACTACAGTTCGTAGTCCTGGACCTGGTGGCCTAAACCTCCCACCAGGTGCATTCGCATGCGTGTCCAAAATCCAGAGAGAAAGGATAGCAGTGTGGCCATTCCCCCTGGGAGTGAAGCTTTCTCACTTACTTTCTCTCTGGTGAGTGCATAAGCCCTCTATCAAAATTCTCTCTTTAAACAAACAAAACCCAAAAGACAAATCAGGTGGGATTACATAAATTGTTTTGGGACAATTATTCTTGGCTACCAGGATCAATAACAGGGTGATGTCAGTTCAGGGTTGGACAGGTAGTTTCTGGGCAGAGTCCCTCAAGATTTTTTTCTGTTAGGTTGCAGTGGCCTTTGTGCAAGGTCCTAGTCCTGGCAGAGTACCTGTCATCAAGCACAGGGTGTAAGAACAGCCTCCTTCACTGCCAGCCAGGACCCATGTATTTATCTACTTGTTCGAGTTTCACACAAGGGACTCCATTTTGATTCTGGCAACTTGCACAATGTGTATCTGGGTGCTGATTTTAACAATATTGGGATCATACTGTATTTTGGTTAAGATAAATTTGGTCTAAAGCTGCCTTTGCAACTGCAACATAATTTAGGAGTGTAAACATTTGAGAAAAAGCATTTATAATGGCTCTTGTCAGTTCCCAGAGCATATTTACTTTTATAATCCTGGGGATTCCATTTCCAGTATCAAGGTCCATTATCCAAAGGTTCATTGGTGCATATGAAATCATAACCAAAACGTGTGCGGGGGGAGGGGCGGGGCACCCGTACCAACAACCAGGTTACTGGGACCCTGAGGCCCCCTTTCCGGAGGGGGCGGGATGGGGGAGGGGATCTTCATAAGCCCAAAAGGCCAAGAGTGAGCACCGGGGCCTAAGTTCTAGGCATGTTAGAGGTTTCGCCTCGGCCTGCCCGGGGTCTGGCAGCGTTAAGCCAGTGAAGTCGCTCTTTGAAGAGGCTGGGAGCACTCGGGAACCCGAGGCTCGGTTCCGGCCTACAGCCCAAGAGGGCTGCCCGGCGGGGGCGGTGGAGGGAAGAGGTTGCGGGAGGGCTGGGAGGTTGAGCCGGGGCCAAGTGGGCGGGGCTGGCGTGGCGCCTCAGCCCTGGCGCGAGGCGGCAGTCGGAGCAGTTTGCGGGGCACTCTGCCCTTCTGGACTGGGGCTGAGGGTGAGGGTGAGGGTCCCACTTACCCAAAGCTCTGGCCTCGGGTTCTTACTGGTCATGCCCGGAACGTCTGGCTTGGCTGGAAACCCCTCAGCCGGCATTCGCCCTCAACCAAAATGGCGCGGGAGGCCTCAGGCGAGTCACGTGATCTCCGCCCCGCCCCGCCCCGTCCCTCCCGGGCACGTTTTGAGCGCCGCTCAGAGCTGGGTGTCAGTCCACAGAGGTGCGGGGCGGCAGAACAGGGACATGGCCCGGCAGCCGGCGGGGACCTGGGCAGTGGTCTGCCCGCTGCTTTGGGGCTGCGCGCTGGCGTTGCAGGGAGGGATGCTGTACCCCCGGGAGAGCCCTTCGCGGGAGCGCAAGGAGCTGGACGGCCTCTGGAGCTTCCGCGCCGACTTCTCCGACAACCGGCGCCTGGGCTTCGAGCAGCAGTGGTACCAGCGGCCCCTGCGGGAGGTGCGGCCGCCAGGGGGGACAGGCACCGAGGTCCCAGAAGCCAGGCGGTGGGAGTGGGGAGCCCAGCGCCCCGCCAGCTCCTTCTCCTGTGCCCTCCGGAGCTGCCTACCCGCCGAGAGAAACCAAAGACGAATGGGCTTAGAGGCAGGGGGCTGGAGACCGGGAGGGGATAGGAGAGAACGGGGAAGTGGGTCTGAGATGGGTTTGTTTGCGCCGTCCACTCCTCCCCCACCAAGGCGGGAGAAGGGCCGTGCAAGCCCCCGCGGAAGTGGAAGCCCTACCCGAGCAGAGTCTGCGGAGCCCAGAACGGGTGTGTGTGTGAGTGGGGTGGCCTGGATATTTTGGGGCTACCCTTGTAAAGGCAAGTAGAACCTTGGTTTAGATGGAGGTCGGGACTTGGTACCCAGCCAGTGGAGCACTCCACTCCAGTTCTGTCCTCCTGACTGGGGGTTTCTGTGCTCTTCCGGCGCTTGCCCCTCCTAGATCCTCTATTTTTGGATTTTGCCGCTCAGCACTCAGCCGCCCAGCGTTCAGCCGAGGAGGAAGAGAGCAGGGGGCTGGGTGCCAGCACGTGTCCCCGCAGTTTCCCCCGCGGAGGAGCCTTGCCCCTGTCAGCCTTGCGCTGTGGGCGCTCACTTGATCACAGTCAGTCAGTTGATCACCCGTTGGTCTGGGTCTGGTCTTCTTGCCTCTTGCTGGGTTGTGACCCTGGGCTCTTTTCCATGGAGATCTTGGCCCCCCCAGTGGCTTCCACTCTGGTAAAGAACTTCTGGTCCCATCAACCCTGTCTCAGACCGTCCTAGCAATTGAGCTGTCATCAGCAAGTACTCTGCCCTTTTGGCCAATATTTATAGTCTGGGCTTGGACGAGGCACTGGGGTTACACCTGTGAAGGACATTGGTTCTAGATTCCTGGGGGTTCTGGCCTTGACTCTGCCCTTCTTTCCCCAGTCTGGCCCCACTCTGGACATGCCAGTCCCTTCCAGCTTCAATGACGTGGGCCAGGACATGCAGCTGCGTAGCTTCATCGGCTGGGTGTGGTACGATCGAGAGGTGACCCTGCCCCAGCGATGGACCCAGGACCTGTTCACTAGAGTGGTGCTGCGAATTGGCAGTGCCCACTACTACGCCATTGTGGTCAGTGCCGTGAGCAGCAGCGGGGCGACGGACTGTGCATGAAGCTGCTTGGGGGCTCGGCTCCCAGCCCTCACTTACCCTGGGTGGAGGGAGCGGGACTTCATCTCCTTGACACCACTGCTCTTCCCATCAGGCTGGCCAGGCAGGTGGCAACTGGCAGGCCCCTCAGCCCCCATGCGTACCTTTTATGAGGGAGTGCCTGTGTAGGCCGGGCTCCCTCCTCATGCCCTGGCCTGCTGTGCCTCCCCATGTCTCCCTGTGTCTGCAGTGGGTGAACGGTGTCCATGTGGTAGAGCATGAGGGAGGCCACCTCCCGTTTGAGGCTGACATCAGCAAGCTGGTCCAGAGTGGGCCCCTGTCCTCCTGCCGCATAACCATTGCCATCAACAACACGCTCTCCCCCAACACCCTGCCACCAGGGAACATCGTCTATAAGACAGATACCTCCAAGTGAGCAGCATCTTGCCCCCCTGTTCCCCGCTCCCCGCTCCCTATCCTGCCCAGTGGTTTTCCTTACCAGAGTTGAGGCCCTGGATCTGGGGAGGTCGGGGAGAACTGCGGTCAGAGGATTCCAGGTAAGGCCCTGATTGGCTATTGTCCTCCTCCCACTAGGTATCCCAAGGGTTACTTTGTCCAGGACACAACATTTGACTTCTTCAACTACGCGGGACTGCATCGACCCGTGCTCCTCTACACCACGCCCACCACCTACATTGATGACATCACCATCAACACTGGTGTGGACCAAGACACTGGTGAGGGCTGCTGGCAGGCCCAAAGTAGCTTTGTTTCCTGTTTGGAAAGATCATCTCTGCCCAGAGAAAGGGTCTCTCAGGAACCCTACAGGTTCCTATCTACCTCAGAAGCTAAAATCCACACTGTCTGAACTAGCAAGGGTATCAGCAGTCAGCCATCTGGTTGACCTCGCTTTGCGAGGAAATGAGACTGGTGAGAAGTGGGTTTAGAATCCTGTGTCCTTTCCTCAGTGCTGCCCTCATGAAATCTCCCCTTGCTGCACACTAAGCCCAAGGAATAAGCCTATGCTTGCTTAGGGCTTAAGTGGCCCCTTCTGAGTGGTAGCTACAGGGTGCCCCATCTCTATGACCTGTGCCATGTCCCTCCTTCAGCCCTGATCCCTCGTTTCTTGCAGGGATTGTGAATTACCAGATTTTTGTCCAGGGCAGCGAACACTTTCAGCTGGAAGTGCGTCTTCTAGATGAGGAAGGCAAAGTTGTGGCTGAAGGAACAGGGGGCCGAGGTCAGCTGCAGGTGCCCGGAGCCCACCTCTGGTGGCCATACCTGATGCATGAGCACCCTGCTTACCTATACTCATTGGAGGTAATGGTCTAGAACTGGGGCTAAGGGAGACCTTTGCCCAGAGCTGTAGCATCATGCGTCTGCAGCACCACCTGCAGGTGATGGGCCCTTTGTCCTGGCTCTGGCTTCATACCAGGACAGGTGGGCAGGCAGGCACAGTTCTCTGAGCTTTCTCATTTTTTTCACCTTTAGTGTGTGTTTGGGGGGGGGGGCAGTTTTCAAGAACAGGCCCCAGCAGCAGAGCAAGAGAAGGTTCCTCCTTGCTAATGATGTCTATATCTTTGTCTGTGGGCCCAGAGGTGGACCATTGTGGTATAAAAGGATCTTTCTAGCTGGAGGGTGGTGGTTGTGGGGGCATGCCTAAGGCCATTGGGGTGCTCATGCCAGGTGCTTTTGCTCTCCCAGGTGAGGCTGACTACACAGACAGCAGCTGGGTTTCTGTCTAGGGCAGGCACCTTTCCTTGGGCTTTCTCATTTTTTTCCCCTTTAGGGTTGTTTTGGGGGGGGGGGCAGTTTTCAAGAACAGGCCCCAGCAGCAGAGCAAGAGAAGGTTCCTCCTTGCTAATGATGTCTATATCTTTGTCTGTGGGCCCAGAGGTGGACCATTGTGGTATAAAAGGATCTTTCTAGCTGGAGGGTGGTGGTTGTGGGGGCATGCCTAAGGCCATTGGGGTGCTCATGCCAGGTGCTTTTGCTCTCCCAGGTGAGGCTGACTACACAGACAGCAGCTGGGTTTCTGTCTGACTTCTACACTCTCCCTGTTGGGATTCGTACTGTGGCTGTTACAGAGAGCCAGTTCCTCATCAATGGGAAGCCTTTTTATTTCCATGGGGTCAACAAGCATGAGGATGCAGATGTGAGTTGGGGACTTGGGTCCCTGTGGGGGCTGGTTTTTGTCCTTATCATCTCCTGTTACCTTCCCTGTGTGTCTTGAAGCAGTTGAGGGCAGCCTGCAGCAGTTGGAGCAAACGGCTCAAAACTACACTATAGTGAGGCGTACACTTGGGCCATAGAGGCCCATAGGCTCTCAGGGTCCAGGCTCTAGAAGGAAGTGGTTTTTAGCAGGGACAGGGTACAGAAGGTCACTCTGCTCTTCCTGCCCCAGATTCGAGGGAAGGGCTTTGACTGGCCACTACTGGTGAAGGACTTTAACCTGCTTCGCTGGCTTGGTGCCAATGCCTTCCGCACAAGCCACTACCCCTATGCGGAGGAGGTGATGCAGCTCTGTGACCGCTATGGGATCGTTGTCATTGACGAGAGTCCCGGCGTGGGCATCGTGCTGCCGTGAGTGTCCACCACCCACACCGTTCGGCCTGCCCAGCGTGGCGGGCCGTGATGTGACCTCCGTTCCCCCCTCGCCCACAGCCAGAGCTATAGCAACATATCTCTGCAGCACCACCTGCAGGTGATGGAGGAGCTGGTGCGCAGAGACAAGAATCACCCCGCCGTTGTGATGTGGTCTGTGGCCAACGAGCCCACTTCCTTCCTGAAACCTGCTGGCTACTACTTCAAGTGAGTGCTGCTGCCTCCCAGGGCTGAGGCCCAGCTCAGCCTTGGCTGGCCGCTGGGAGAGGAGTGAGGTTGGCCTTGGCTGGGGTGGACTTGAGGGCACAACCATACCTGGCCAGTTCAAGGGACCCAATATTTGCCCATCCAAATTGTAGTTTTCAACCCAGCAAGACCCGATGTCTCCTTTTCCCACCTGAAATGGAATCCAGAGCTAAGATAACTTGTTTGTACATATAACTTTAAAACATAAGAAAGGGAGAGGGTGGTCCCATAGCCTGGTGGTTAAGGGAGCAGGATCCACACGGCCAACTGTGTGGATTAAATGCTGGACCTCACAGCTGGAAAAACATTGACTGTGTGTGTGTCTGCCCAGATCCTAACAGGATAGAGAAATGGAGGAGAAGGAATTGCAGAGCTACCATGCCTCATTGAGGGCTGCTCTCTCCTTCATCTCCCTCTCTGGTGAGTGCGCATACCTTGTGGCAGTTAAATCAAAGCTCGCGACAGGACCTGCCCGTAGAGAAATGGAGGAGAAGGAATTGCAGAGCTACCATGCCCCATTGAGGGCTGCTCTCTCCTTCTTCATCTCCCTCTCTGGTGAGTGCGCATACCTTGTGGCAGTTAAATCAAAGCTCGCGACAGGCCCTGCCTGTGTGTCCAGGAGAGCCATCTGTAAACTACTACTTGGATGCATGGACTAGAATCCCTTGAAGACTGGCTGTAGGGGTCTGATGCTTGCACCCAGCTGTGGGTGGCTCTGAAAGCACAGCTCTGGAAACAGCCTGCCAGGGGCACCATGTTGTGACTAACCCCACCAGCAGCATGTTCTTCAGTGCCCTGCACTTCTAGAAGGGCAGCTGTTCTAGGTAAAGTTCCAAACAAATGCAAATACGAACTTCTTTCCATTTTTATGCTATCTACATTCCTGGGAAATTTAGCTTGTGTTAAACGAAAATCCCTTTTGGGTTCATCTGTAAAGCAGAGTTAGGCTTTAAACCAGTTTTATAAAACTGGTTTATCTACACGTAACTTTAAGCAAGTTTTCCAGTCACGTGCATGTGCTGAACATTCTAAAGCTATATTGCTGGACAGGATCAAGCCATCTAAAATTCATGCTTTCGTTCATGAGAAGCCAGTCACTCCCCCACCCCAGTCATTGCAAGGAATAGAATGCCACTTAGGGGCAGTCTCCCTGCGATGGCAGGGCCGTGTTGCTGAGGGAGGCTGGTCCCCAAGAAGCGTTCCTTTTCACAGTCATGTAGCGTAACCTCGTCTTCAGAGATGAATGATTTCCCTAGCTGTGGAGCAGCAGAGGCCAGGGACACACTCCTCAAGGCGTACACTACCTCCCAGGTCCATGAAGCACTTTGAGCTGAGCTAGGTCTGGTGGTCTGTCGAGAGTACAAGGCTCTGAGAAGTGACCCCCAGTCAGGGTACAGGACCATCTGGACATGCACAGCCCCGTAGCTCATGGAATGCAGGGGTGTGTTGAGCCAGGGCCAGCTGGATAGGACTTTTGTTGTGAGGATGAAGCATGTAGACTCCCAGCAATGGATGCCTGAGGCTTTCAGACAGCATTTTGGGAAGATGGAGAAAGGGAGAGGTGTTTTGGGGACAGCAGAGATGGGGCAGGATCTGGATAGACCTGCTCGACCTGCAGTGGCTCAGTCAGCCTTCACCAAGGCTTTGAAGCTTCCAGTTGATGGGCTATTTCAGAGTGTGGGTTTGGAACCTGAGGCTATGGGGGTGTTCCACAACCCTCAGGTGAAAAAAACAACAGTAGGGGGACCAGCAGTTAGTGTAATGGCTATGTCGCTGGACTCCCACATAGTCGACTGCAGTTCACATCCCAGACCCGGTGGCTTAAAACTCATGCCGGGTGCGTGTGTGTGCGTGCCCAAGATCCCGAGAGGAGAATGGAGGAGAAGGGATTGTGGTGTGGCCATCCCCCCTGGGGGGTGATTTCTCGCTTTCTGTCTCTCTATCTCTCTCTGTCTGGCAAGCGCACGCGCCCTATGGCAAAAACCTCTCCAAAAAAAAAAAAAAAGCAACAGTAGGGAGAAGGTTTGAGATAAGGTGTAAAGGAAAAGAAAAGTAACTATGTGGAAAGACAAAACAGGCTTAAACAAAAATCAGCACCATGGTGGGGGGTGGCTGGGACAAGCCCCTGGGAACCCTAACCCCAGGCTGGTCCCTCTGTGGGTGCCTCTTTTCACTCCGCCTTAATTTCACTCGTAGAAATATTGTTTCTTTGGGACCAGCAGATGGCATAATGGTTACGGCACTGGACTCCCACGTAGTTGACCACAGTTCGAGTCCCAGGCCCAGTGACTTAAAACTCACACCAGGTGCGTGTGCATGCATGTACATGTGTGCGCCCAAAATCTCAAGAGGAGAATGGAGAAAGGATTGCATGGCTACTTCCCCTAGGGGATGATTTCTCAATTTCTGTCTGGTGAGTGCATGTGCCCTATAGTAAAAATACCTCTCTAAAAAAAGAAATGCTGTTTCTTATGTTTTGGCTTTTTTTTTTTTTTTTTTTGAGAGTTTTTTTTGTTATAGGGTGCATCACCTCGCCAGAGAGAAAGCAAGAAATCACCCCCCCCCAGGGAGGATGGCCATGCTGCAATCCCTTTTCCTCCAATCTCCTCTCAGGATCTTGGGCACGCACGCACACGTGCTTGGTGTGAGTTCAGGCCAGCAGGTCCGGGACTCAACCCGTGGTCAACTACATGGGAGTCCAGCGACATAGCCATTATGCCAACTGCTGGTCCCAGAAATGCTGTTTCTTTAGAGAGTCTGTCCCTGACTATCCCACTTAATTTGTGCCCTTTGCATTATTTCAGAGCCTGGCACTTCCCTTTCATAATCCCCACCAATTTGTCATTCCAGTTCGTGACTTTAACCGTGCGTCTCTCTGAATCCATCGGTCCATGAGGCGGTGGACTTGGCCACTTAAGCCCCTCTGTACACCTAGCACATAGTCCAGGGCCCGTCCCCTTGCTCACACTCCCCGGTTATCTATTACATTGATAACTATCCTGTCCTGATCTGCACCCCAGCCTTCCCTATTTTCAAGAGCTTTTTCAGAGATCCAGACCCTAGTTTTCGGCAGCATCTGGCCCAAGGACGTGCCACTCTGTGTGCTGCTCTCGCTGTCTGACCTCTCAGGGGTGGGTAGGATTTGGGAAGGGAGCAAGCGATGTCAGGGAACATGATGTAAGACCAGGGAAGCGGGAGTTCTATGTTTGCTCTGGCTGGGGCAGAGCAAGTGAGAGCCCTTCCTGCACCGATGGAGCTGTGCCTTCTACCCTGGACAGGACGGTGATCGCCCACACCAAGGCCTTGGACCCCTCCCGGCCCGTGACCTTTGTGACCAACTCCAACTATGCCGCAGACCTGGGGGTGAGCCTGGGGGGGGTCTCCGCACTGCTTCTCTCCTCGCCTGTCCTGATACTAATGTGTGCTGCTGGGAAGAACACGGAGCTGCCGAGTGGCCATCTCTGCAGACAGTCCTTGGGTGAGAGAACGCCAGCTCGCTTGCAGATGGGTGGCCCTACCTCCAAGAAGGCCTGGCTTAGCGAGCTGTGACCCAGTCTCAGTTTGGACTCTGATTTTTACATCTCAATTTATTATGCTCGTATGATAGCAAAGACTTACGGGAGCTTAGAGTCCATTTGGCCTGGTGTTTCTTACACCTGGGCTGATTGTCAGAAGCACTAAGGGAAGTTTTTTGAAAGTTCAGATCTCATGGTTCTGAGTTTCTGATTTAGCAAGTTCAGGGTAAGACCCCAAGTTTTTAAAAAAAAAAACCCTCAGGGATTCCAGTGATTAAGCAGCTTAGGGGACCACTGACCAGATCGCCTCCCAGATTGAGAATCAGAGATGGGTACACAGGCAGCTGATGGAAGAACTGGCTGCAGGCCAGCCCTTCCTCTGCACCCCGCAGGCTCTTGGCTCACTGACCTGGGCATGCAGCCCTTGGAAGTCGTGTGTTGAGCTGCACTGAAGCTGTGAAGCATGGGACAAAGGACGTGTCCTTGCCTAGGGAGTTGAAGGGAAATACTTGAAAGTGCTGTGGAAATCACCCAAAGAAAGAGCAAATGAGCAAACAGTCTGTGTGAGAAGGAGTGCTTGTGAATGCCACCGTTTATCGCAGTAGAGGGTGGCCTGGCAGCCCTGGGGGCCCTCACCACCTGGGGCGTGCCCTGTGGAACCCCACGGAGGCTGTGTTAGAAATAGCCTGGAGAGAGGCAGGCTTGGGTGTGCAGGGCTGAGTGGCCTTGCTTCCCTGTTCTGGGCTAGTGTAGACAGGGAAGACTGCCTGGGTGCCCTCCGCCTACACTCCTTGCCTGGTGGGATCTGTGACCATGAGCTGTGTCCACCCAAGCTGTCCCCAGCTTTCTCTTCCCACTTGTGTCTTCCTGCTGCTGATTTGGAGAGGGGCAAAGCCACATCAGTCCATGTGCAGGCTTTGGCGGTTAGCGTGTGCACTAGAAAACGTATTAGGTGACATCAGCCACCGGTCACAAACCTTTGCTGCGTAGCTTTGAGCACTGGTTTGTTGAGACTCGGGGCAGCCCTGTGCTGTCCTCTGGGCCACCCTTTCGGAAGGGGTCTCCAGCCTCTTCACTGCCCGTAGCACTCTCCCTCCCGCATGATGAGTCAGCGCTGCGAGGGGAAAACCATTCCTCCCTCAGGTGGGAGCACCTCTCCAGGGCAAGGCCAGGTCGGAGCACCAGCCAGGGTTACATGCTTGCTCTGTCTGGGTCCTTTCTTGGGTGTGTCCTACACGGGTGGGCTGATCTCAGGATCTAAGGCATTTTCTGTCCTCCTCTTTACTTCCCCGCCAGAAGAACCCCACAAACACGAGCGCCCCAGCGCGCGCAGTCTCGGTATGACTGGCCTTAATGCTCTTGCCCTAGGCGCCGTATGTGGACGTGATCTGCGTGAACAGCTACTACTCCTGGTATCACGACTACGGGCACCTGGAGGTCATCCCGCTGCAGCTAGAG
Source organism: Tupaia belangeri chinensis (assembly GCF_000334495.1). NCBI lineage: Eukaryota > Metazoa > Chordata > Mammalia > Scandentia > Tupaiidae > Tupaia > Tupaia belangeri. The sequence continues at coordinate 142,832 of NW_006159706.1, forward strand.
ACCCAGTTCGAGAACTGGTACAGGACCTACCAGAAGCCAATTATCCAGAGCGAGTATGGCGCAGAAACCATCGTGGGGTTTCACGAGGTAAGCAGCGTGGAACATTGTTTATTCTGCTCACCTCCCTGCCACTGTCCACACTCGCTGCTGCCCCAGTAGTCAGGCCTCTGCCTCGCTTCCTCGATCCTCAGAGACCTTCTTGCTGGCCTTGTTTCCAGACAGACTCCTACCAGCTGGCCCGCAGTCACTGTCCTTTGTGCTCGGCCTTCCCCCAGGCTGCCATCCCCTCTCCCTTCACTCCTGGACACGGGACTGTTCCCGCTGTGCCCGTGTTCCTCTCTTGTCGGGGCTGCTCCTCTGCCTAAAGGCCATGTAAGCGGCATAGTTGCCAACGAAAATATCCTGAGGGCTCAGGTCTCGGCGTCGCTGTCCGCTCTTTGGGAAGATTGGCCCCACCTGTCCCTGGAAGGAAGCCGTTCCCTCTGCTCTGCTTCCGCAGCAGCTTGTACCTGTCTGTCTCAGCTTCTCATGTGACTGGAGATTTTCTTTGGCTTTCTCCTGGACCAGACTATGGGCTCTGGGAGAGGGGACAGTCCTACTTATCATTGCTTTCCAGGCTCTCCGACATACAGCAGGTGCTAAACCACAGTAATTGGGGAGCAAGTGAAATGTTGGAGCGAAGTTGACTGACCAGCTTTGTTCTCATTTTTTACCTAACCCTACACTGCTTTGTCTTAGGATCTTCTTCGTGTGCAGTCATGAACCACAGTCAGCTCTTCATCCCCACGCCAACCACCTCACATGTGCGGTCATGACTACTGAGATGCCTGGTTGACACACACTTCTTCCCTTTTTTTTTTTTTTTAAGAGAGATCTTTTGCTCTAGGGCACGTGCGCTTGCCACAGAGACAGATAGACAGAAAGCAAGACATCACCCCCCAGGGAAGATGGCCATGCTGTAGTGCTTTCTCCTCCATTCTCCTCTTGGGATTTTGGGCATGCATCCATACCCACCCAGCGTGAGTTACAAGCCACTAGGTTCAGAACTAGAACTGCGGTTGACCATGTGGGAGTCAGCAATGTAGACATTACACCATCTGCTGGTCCCAACACACTTCTTAATGTGCTCACCCTCTCGATACTGAACAGCTCCCCACGCGGGACTGTGCCATTTTGTTTGCACCCTCAAATTCATCTCGCTCATACAAAGTGCCACTTCTTCAAACTAGGAAAGTGAGTACAATTATCTCATGGGTACGCACATTTCTCTCCCTCTTTGAAAAGGTAACCAACACTAAAATTGTAAGAAACTAAGTCCGTACTGAGTCTGAGTCAGTACGGACAGAACTTGGGAATGACGGGAATGTTCTGACTGCACTGTCCAAAATAGTCTTGCTTTCTGTCCTGTTCTAGCCATCTGTGGCTACTGAGGACTTGAAATGTGACTAATATGGGCCTCGTGCCATAGCATTCAGTACTGTGCACAGGGAGCCAGATCCCACATGGCTGACTGTGGTTCAAATCTCAGCCCAGGAGCTTGAAAAATACACTGGGTACGTGTATATTCATGCCCCAAATCCTGTTGATACAGAGAAATGGAAGAAAAGGTTGCAGTGTGGGCATGGCCCATTAGAGGGCGCTTTCTCTCTCTCTCTCTCTCTCTCTCTCTATTTCTCTCTCTCTCCCTCCCTCCCTCCCAAGTACACACACTCTCTAGCAATTAAAACTGCAACTAGTGGGACCAGCAGATAGCATAATGTTTACGTCATTAGACTCCCACATAGTCAACCACAGTTCGAGTCCCAGACCTGGCAGCTTAAACTCACACCAGGCACATGTGAGTGCGTGCCCAAAGTCCCGAGAAGACAATGGAGGAGATGGGATTGTGGTGTGGCCATCCCCTGTGGGGGATGATTTCTTGCTTTCTGTCTCTCTCTGACTCTCTGGCGAGCACACATGTAGCAAAAATCTCTCTCTTAAAAAAAATGTGATTAGTATGAGTTAATTTAATTTTAATTTTAAATTAAAATAGCCACATGTGACTAGTGGCTACGGTATTAGATGGGGCAGATTCCTTTCCATTTAAAATCTACATCTTGTCCTATCCTGTCGTCAAACTCAGCTTTGGGATTGGACTGAAACATGGCTCTGTTGTGCACTGATATTCTCAGAGCATCTTGTGCAGCACTTGGGTCATTCTCATTGGAAAAGAAAGTCAAAGCCAGCGGGGATTTATTCTCTTCTAAAATGACCAAAATGCTACATCCTTGAACATTTAGGATTTTAGCCTCCAGAAAATGCCCATGAGGTGAAAACTCAGACTGTATATTCCAAGAACATCTTTCCTTTTTCTTTTAAATTGCCAGAGGGGGTGTGTGATCATGGGGTGGGGTGGGGAGAGAGAAAAGCACCCCCCAGTGAGGCATGATCACACTGTTATCCCTTCCCCCCATTTCTCTATCCTGTATCCTATCAGGATTTGGAGCACACAGACACACACATACATGCCTGGTGTCTCAAGATGTTAGGGCCAGGACTTGAACTGCAGTCAGACACATGGGATCTGGCCTCTCTTAACCACTAGGCTATGGGACCAGCCCCCAAATACATATTCTGTATTGTGTCTTGCACTTACCTAAATGCTGGTGAATCCACAGATGTGGCTGGCCTTCTGCTTCTGTTGTGGACAGCCTCCTCACACCTGGCAGGACCCAGCTTAACTACTGAGGGAAGTTTCCTGCGGCCCACGACTCAGTTAGATCCCCCTGCTAACCGTGACCAGCTCTTCCTCTGCACGTTCCGTGTCCCCCTCACTGTACTTAGTGCTGTCTCTGCTAGGTTGTAAACCCTGGGAGGGCAGGGACGTGTCTTACCACTGTCTCCAGTGCCTGTCACATACTTGTTACTCAGACCAGCGCCTGATGAATCTAAGGCAGGTTAGATCTGAGTTATGTTAGTTCCTGAGTTATGTCCTGGAAAGCTCCTAAAACTTAAGGCAAAGACATATTTTTACTTCCAGTGTTGTTCAGCTTTAAGATTGCATTGGTAGGTAGAATTAGAACAATAAGATGAAGCAAATAGCAAATTATGTTTATAAATAAAGAAGTCACTAATTACCTCTTTCTCTCTGAGTTACAACATCCCCTGGCTTTCTCCATACCAGCATCGGCGAGTCCTGGTCACTCCAGCCCACTGTGAGGACGCATATTTTGGTTGTCATCAAGTGGATCTTTACTTTTATCTAACGTTACAATCCTGCCAGTTCTTGACTTTTTGCTTTGCTTTGAATCCAGGATCCACCTCTTATGTTCAGTGAAGAGTACCAAAAAAGTCTACTCGCGCAGTATCATTTGGTTCTGGATAAAAAACGCAAGCAATACGTGGTTGGAGAGCTCATCTGGAATTTTGCCGACTTTATGACTAACCAGTGTAAGTGCCCTTGGTTCACAGAACGCATCATTCCTGACTTCATCAGGTTGACTCTTTTATTCTGGACATTTGGTCATATGGAAACTGGAAATAGCAGGGGGAAGTCTGATCTAGTCAGTGTAGCTGCCTACATTTCCTAGAAGTAGGTTGTGCTTAGCAAGCAACAAAGCAGTCACGTGCAGCTTCCTGGTCACTTTATAGTGAAGATCGAATGGGAGAGCTGCCACCTTGAGGCAAAAGTGACGAGCTTGCCTTGTCTATTCTACAGTCCTGAGGAAAAACCAGGCCTCGTCTTGGGCTTACTTTTGGGATACATTCCTTATTCCAGAGTAGTGTACAAAGCCTGTGACACTTAGGATATTTCAGTCTGTTCAGTCATTCACTTGTAAAAGGCAGGTTCGCCAACTACAGATAAGGTCCAAAGCACCTCCAATGTGGAAGTGCTTAAGGCTTCAAAGAGAATAGGAGCTGTACTTTCTCAAGTGCGGATGGCTGAGGACCCACGTCAGTGACATTTCAGATGAGTGTTCTCCATTTCTCCCTTCACTTCTTGACTCCTCATCTCACCGTAAACAGAATGGCAACTTGGGGGGTGGTTGGGGAGAAATGCTAGTGGTGGGAATTACCATCTATTACCATGGGGACAAACAGACCTTTGAAAGGTTAAAGGTAGCTAAAAATTAGAATGGAAAGTGGGTTCTTGAGTGAATAAGGTGAGATGAAAGAGATCAAGAGAACGACAGCACGAACCTCTACCCTGCTTGGCAAATGAGGTTCACGACTTCCGGAACTATCCTGTTGGCAGTTTTGTAGATGGGTGCACTGGGTGTTTAGTAAGTTGGCTGTATAACCTTGGATAAGTCACTCAGCCTTTTCATAAGCCTGCAAGGTGGGGACACCACCTACCACTTCGCAGGCTGTCAGGATTTCATTTGAAGTGCCTGGCACAATGATTGGTATTTGTGCATCTTGAAAGGAAGGATTACCTTGAACTCTTTGTTGGGAAACGCTTCTTTCCATTTGGCTGTGGTTTTATTGGAGGCAGAGGGTGCCAAGCAGGACCGGTGCTATCAAGAATCCTCTGAAATGCTTTTTCCTTGTTTTTTAGCACCCCTGAGAGCAGTGGGGAATAGAAAGGGCATCTTCACTCGTCAAAGAAAGCCCAAAAGTGCAGCGTTCGTTTTGCGAGAGAGATACTGGAGACTTGCCAATGAAACCAGGTATCACCGTTCAGTAGTGAAGTCACAGTGTCTGGGAAACAGCCCGTTTACGTTTTAGAACAAGAACTACCCCTCTGCTGATGCTGCTTGTACTGGCCCACTCCGTCCCAAGTGAGGGGTGGCTTCCAAGGAGTCACAGAAAGTGCTCCCTGGATCGTTCCTGGCAGACCAGTTTGGGTCTGGATTTTGTGATCTTCTAGAAGGGAATGGTAGAGATGAAATAAAAGCTTTTCTCATTTGGAATAGAGTTGGCATGAAAGTGACCACCCATAAACTAAATGGTCTATACTTCTGAAAATATCTGAAATAGATTTTGTACACCGGGCTGTTTCCAGAACCTCAACTGTGTACAGACTCTGAGAAACTGCTGCCTACATCTGACCTATGTTAAGAGCTGCTGGCTAAGACTGCTTGCACAGGATAGCCCTACAGCCCCGGCCTGCCCAACCCAGCAAGTGAAAGCCAAAGACTTTCACAGCCGCTGGTAAACTCACAGGAGAGTCTAAGTCCTACATACATCAAGGCAGTTGTAGGTGTACCGTCCTGCCATGGTAATTAACAAGGTCTGCGTGGCAGTTTCCACACAAGCTGACAAACATAAGAAAGGTAAGCGCTGAAGAGGGTCCAGTTGGGACTTTGGCGGTAACCAGTTCCAGGATATTGTTCCAGCGTCCGCCATAGTCTAGTCTTGACAGAAATGGAGGAGCTGTAAAAGCCCACAATGGATGCCAGTAAGTGCCACAAGACCTCTTTAAATACGGTGCCTATTCCATGCCTCTGTACCTTTCCCAGAGGATGGTCTTTCCTTAAGGAATCTTTCCTCCTGCATCCAGAGTCTCTTACGCCAAGTAAGGTGCATTATTCCTAAGATCTGTGTATTCATCAACCCCAGTTTAAAGCTAAATGCTATGTAAAGATATCCCCTTTTTTGTCCAATCAAATGGAAGACAATGAACCAGTATGGTTCTCGATACAGAACTTGATTCACTTTCTTACATTAATTTCCATGTCTCAACATACCCCCTTTCTGCCTTCCTTTCAAGCCCCATGAAAGAAAGTACAGATATTTTAGCCTATTTTTAGTAAATGACTATAAGTCATTATTTAGAAATAAGAGTGTAGTTGGTTCAAAAATTCTAGGGGCTCCATGTTTCTTATTACCACTGAACTTGTTCTTTAAGGTTGTCAAGTTCCATGTTCCATTTTAATGTCGAAGAATAATATGTAACTCTGTAGTTGACAAGCATTAAATAAAATTAAACATAAACACTTAAATGTTTTACACATCAGGGGTGAGGTCCATTTATTTCGTAGGTCCTATGCTAAGGTTCTAGCATAGGACATGTTTGTTCTACTCAGTGTGTGGCTGAAGTATAACTCAGCTTTGAGACAGACTCAGCTTCCTTTTGCATGGTTACCTTTTTATTTTAAGAGAGATTTTTGCTGTAGGGCACATGCACTCACCAGAGAGACAGAAAGTAAGGAATCACTTCCCAGGAGAAGGGCCACAACTGCAATCCCTTCTCCATTCTCATCTCAGGATGCTGGACACACACGCCAAAGTGCCCGGTGTGAGTTTAAGTTGCTGGGTCCAGTAGTCGAACCACGGTGGGCTATATGGGAGAGTCCAGTGACTAACTATTACATCATCTGCTGGTCTCATGTGTGTTACATTTTTAGATGGCTGTAAGAATGGAGTGGCCCAGCCGAAGTAGTGTGCCCCAGGCGCTGCTGCTTTGTAGGCTACATGGGAGGACTGGGCTCGATTCCCAGCCCCCTAAAAAGCTGGGTGTAGTGGTACACACCTGTAGTCCCAGTATCTCTACAGGCTGAGGCAGGAGGATCACTACACAGCAAGACCCTGTCTAAAACTGAATAACACTCACTGGGACCAGCAGGTGGCGTGGTGGTTAAGGGCACTGGACTCCCACATGGCTGACCAAGGTTCAAGTCCCAGACCTGGTGGCTTGCTTTCTCACCTTCTCTCTCTCTCTCTCTCTCTCACACACACACACACACATATACTCTCACTGTGTCTCTCTCTGATTAGATTAAAAATAAATAAATAAATAATTCTTAAAAAAAAATACTGTAATGCTTATTAAAAAAAAAAATCACCACAAAACCCCCACATACCCAAATACACAAAGAATGGAGTAGTCAAGGTAAAATAAAGTTAGGGGAGTACAGCTGATTAATACTATGTTTATAGGACTGTAAACAACACCTTTCATCCTTAGTCCTTACGCACACTCATACCCATAAGAATTCTAAGGGACCAGCAATTAGCACAATGGCTATGTCGCTGGACTCCCATGTAGTCGACCGCGGTTCGCATCCCAGACCCGGTGGCTTAAACTCACACCGGGCGCGTGTGCGTGCCCAAGATCCCAAGAGGAGAATGGAGGAGAAGGGATTGCGGCATGGCCATCCCCTCTGGGGGATGATTTCTCGCTTTCTATCTCTCTGTCTCTGTCTGTCTGGCGACGCACCCTATAGCAAAAACCTCTCCCCCCCCAAAAAAAAAGAATTCTAAGAACTGGAACATCTAGGAACTCTGTATCTTCTATACGTTACATATAATTCAAGAAAAAACAGCCAACTCAGAACACCTATAGAAAAGAGGTTAGTGTCAACTTCAAGAATATAAAGCACTTACTAGGTCTAAAGAGTTCCGCTTCTTTTCTGGAAAGTAGTAAGAATGATGGCATCACAATTTCCACAGGTAACGTCTACATTTATTTTATACCAAAAAAGTTATGTGCAACAAATAAACATTCTTACATATTTACATTTGTTTTTATTTACCAGTTAGCAAAACGGTGTCCTATATCTCTGATAAAGAATATTTCTATCTCTATTAAAGGGGAATTCTGCCCAGTGAACTCCATTTGAAATCAGTGTTTACTCTGGAGCTTCAAGCACGAGTAATAAATATTTTTGATGGAACATACTATACAGATCATACACCTCATACTTAGGCCATGCTTAATACAGTTTTAGAACAAAACATTTCACCTTTACTGGGCTAGTTTTTGAAAAAAAAAAAAAAAAGTTTAGCCAAGTGTAGCCTGGACTCCCACCCCAACCCCTTTTGTGTTACTGAAGGGTAGTTCTCACAAGTTAGGAATCATAAGTGCTGCCTAAAATATCTGAATAGAAAAGTTCCACCAAGGCGTGTGTGTTGGGAGAATACATGAGGGCAAAAGTTGCATTTTTAGCAACATCTCCCCAAGCAGGTTACCAGAAATGACAGTGGGGTTTCTTCATTGGCATGTGTCTAATACTGATTTTAAAGACAAGATCTGCTGCCAGTGTTCACTGGCTTCAAGCCGTGGTACTGACCTGAGTTACTACGTAATTGCTGAAGAGTCTTTTAAAAGAAAAACAATTTAAACAAAAGCCAACAAACAGTATTAATTTCATTGTAGTCTTAGTCCTGTATCATACCTAATAGGTCCAGAGATCCCTATACCGAATAACAAGTCTTTGTTTCTTTGTATGAAAATAATCAACGCTTTCAACTTTCTTTAAAAGTAACGAATTTAAGGAGAGCCTACATATATCAAATAAAAGTAATTCCTGGCAGACAGCTGGTTAAACCTGCATTATTTCACCAGAAGTCTACCCTCAATGACAACAACTACCTGGAGTTGAAAAACCAAATGAAATTCTCCAAACCACTCAGGATTCCCTGGAGTTCATCATCTAACGCAAATTCTTTTATTTCTTCAAGTGATATTTAGGACTACAGAATGAGAGTCTTCATTTGTTACAAACCATTTCAAAAACATGAAGCATGGAATTATTGTTAAAAAAATTTTTTTTCCTAATCTGACCTTTGACATTAGTGGCTAGTAATGCTGTAGTGTTTAAATATTCACGTTAAAATTGTCATAACGATCTTCAAAATTTGTAACATGGTATTTTCCCCTTTTCTGGGTAGAAGAGAAATTATAGAGGAGAGCCTAACTTCTTCCAGGGCAAAAAATACTAACAGCACCCACCAGGATTGTTTGCTGAGATACTGGCGGTACAATACTGTTCTTCCAGGCAGCACGTGTTCATCTCTGTGAGAAAGGGGTATTCTACCGGGTCGTAGGAATGTGGCAAAACTTTTTATACAACTTAAAACAGTGGTTTTCCCCAAGGCATAGGAAAGCAAAGGAAAAACTCAAAGGGTCTGGCTGAACATTTTTATATGTTTTCTCATGGAAGAGCTGAAGACATTTGCAAGAAGGCAACATCAAGACAAGCTTTAACCATACTCTGCTGATTGGTACAAAATATGATGAAAACTATTTTAAATTGGGACACAAGGAATTTGTTTAGCACAACCAGCATTGTTTATACCACAGAAGTCTTAACCACTTCCACTGAAGCTTAGGAAAGAGAATCAGTAAACCACTCTGGTAAGCGGATGCACCACTACGGGTTGACCTCACCATACAGTTCTCACACAGGAGGACTTATTTTTCCATAAACACCAGACATCCAACCAATGCTTTTCTAGAGTTCTTTAACTATTGAAGAATACAAGAAAAATACATACGTAATAGGCATGGAAATATTCACATTCATGGGAAAACATACGCCCTGATGAAATCTGAATCAAGCTATCTTTTATGAAACTTGTTAAACTGGTTAAAAGTTGATTATAATTCAAATTTTATACCTGCCTTGAGTCAGGAGACCTACACTGCATCAAATATGAGAGTGAGTTGGAAATGACACAGTTGCTGACTATACATTTTAGTTTACAGAGCAGAGCCTGTCCCCCCTTCAAAAAGAGGGCAAATAAAGCAATCAAAAATGACCAGTCTAACTATTTTGAACATAATGATTAATCAGATTGGAAGTAAAAACACTGCTTCTACTTCTCAAGCTAAGGAATAAAATGATCATAGAGAACCTTTCTGTAGCATGCAAGTTTTCTACTTCCTGGTAAGAAAGGAAGGAAGGACACTTCTGCCCAAGTTCAACACGCAAAGTATTTGGTTTGAGATTTAAGACAGAAGGCACTTTTAACTTTCTGATATAAGATGTTAACCATAGAAACATACTGTCACAATTCCATTTGGGTTAATTCAAATCACTTGTAAAAACTCCCCACTGCATTTGTGTAGTTATTAGAAAGCTCAGTGACTTCATTACTGCTTTACCTTCAGCTGTTTCTACCTTCAGCAAACTGAGCAATGTGTCAGCTCCAAAGTTTACCAATCCAGTATCTGACTCTAAAACAATTAGTGACATCCAATTAGCGCAGAAAGAAACAACTGGGGAAACACTAAGGAGCTACCAAAGAGCAATCCTACCCTGGAGTGGCGAGGCTTATACTGGTTATTTCAAAGTTGTAATACTGTTTGGATGACTGGCACTGATGTTACAGAAACATATCTGAAAATTCAACTGTTTCTTTTAAGAGATCTTACCTAAAAATGCCATAATAATATTTCCAGCTTTTCTCCAAAGAAATATACCAATTTTCCCATCATCAGCATCCTGAGGGGCTTGGACTTTGAAGGTTCTGTAGGGTTAGCGTTGATCCAGTTTTATGACTAGACACAAACTTGACTTGCACATTCAAATTTAGTCTTCCTTTCAGAGGAGAGAGAGAAAAGGAAACCAACCACTCCACAATTTTTGCTGTCAATGCTGCACCCATGACTGTCAGCACTTCTCACAAGATGCTCTTGTGTGGGCTTACTATTTTCTCTATTTCATTGGTCAACGTTGAGCTGACAATTCTTCATTGCTATACTTCTACTAAACTGTACAGTAAATTCTGCAGGGATGGATCCAATATTTCTACCTTTATTTACAAATATCACATAAATGGATTCTAGTTGAATCTACATGTTTAAATCCATCAGCTAAAAACATATTACATATTGTAAACATGGCAATATTTAATACAGTATCTATTCTAAAATATTTTCATGTCATGATCACATTTGTTATACCTGAAAGTTGAATTTATACACATTAAAGAATTACTAGCAATGGTTGCTCACTTTACGATTGAGGGAAGGGGGCTCGGGCTACATTTTGTTATTTCAGAAACATCTTCAAAGTAAAGTTAAAGCTTGTCTTTGATTGGCTCGGCGTATCCTTTTTTTTTATCCATATTTATAATGAAGATTGACACAGTAAATAGCTAGGGCCCCTTCTAATTTACAGGATTTTTAAAAAATCAGTTTAAGATTCTTAGGGAAAGTGACTATTGTGAAGAATAACCAAAAAAAAAAAAAAAAAAAAAAAAGCTGCAAAATAAACTTAATGGAAAAAGAGACTGGAGACTGTCAGTTAAGAGTTCGCCCTGTTGTCAGTCTTGCTTGGGCTGCAGATGCCGTTTCCAGGCCTCGTTCAAGTAAACTAGTCGTTTGTAGTTGATGATGAGAAGAATGAAGTTCAGCACATATGTGACAACACAGATGATGCAAAACTCCTTCAGCACAAAGTACAGAATGTAGGCCAGGTACAAAGACCCTACCACAGAGACGATGGAGGACGTCATGAGGATTAAAGCTGCAACTGCACTTGCTGTCATGCCTGCAAGAGAAAAAAGACAGTGGGCTCGATCAGGCCTCGGCATTGGAAAGAAAGCGTCGAAGTTCAGGGGAACATTTTGTGGCTGGCTACACTTGATCTTACTGCAAAGCGGTGAAATTTCAGAATACAAACTACTAGTCTGTTTTGTTAGGATGACATAGGTTGGTTACCAGTTTTACAGCTGTGTTTTTGATTTCTCAGAATTTCATAAATATTGCTTGTTTCATAAACCAGCCCCGAGGATACATACAACACAAAGAAAATACAGTCTCTCAGCCACATTATGCAGTGAAGCTGCTCTGTAAAACTGAGCACCGGCTCTCCTCATGAATAAAGGAACATGAGCACCACCACCTTTTCTTCCAAGCTGTACACTTTGATGAGACCCTCCCTCTGGCTTTTCACTGCAGCTTCCCCATTTCTGGAAATTTGGTGTTCTACGTTTAGATCAAATTGATCAAAAATCCATAATGGGGGGCCAGCAGGTGGCATGGTGGTTAAAAGGCACTGGACTCCCACGTGGCCGACCGTGGTTTGAGTCCTGGACCTGGTAGCTTGCTTTCTCACTTTCTCTCAATCTCTCACTCTTGCTTTGTCCCTCTCTGGTCAAATTTATCTTTAAATAAATAAATTAATAAATAATTCTTTTAAAAAAATCATAATGGGAGATGACTATACCAGCATGCTGCTGAAGAAGGAAAAAGAAATTTTAATAAACATTTCAGAAAGAGCTCACTCTGACAGACAAGGAAAACCACATTTTGCCAGCAGCCACATGTGCGTCAAACCTGAGCAAGTAAATAAAAAGCCAAAACAAAAACCAGTTACTTGTGTGAGAGCCAGGCTTCTCAAGACAAAAATGTGTCTCAATTCTTGACTTTATTTTCACATGTGCTGTTTCGAACTCCCTATTATCAACAGTGTGGAGAACAGGTACATTTGTTTTCAAAGACAAGAAAAGCAGAGCATATTAAACTACTCTCCTACCCAACAGCTAATGGATAAGAAACAGGAAAAACTACAAATAGATGGTGGCAAGTTTAAAGAAAGGTGGAAACTTTTTAGGAGACTGAAATTCTATGCCTGTTGGCAAAAAAGGCAATGGGAAGATGCTTATGGGCACAGCACAGCCGCAGGGACCACACTGGCCCCGGGACTAGTCAGAACCAAACAGTGTTTTAATTAAGCTGTTCAAGACTAAGATGCTGCTGAGTTATTTCTTCCAGGAACCAGCAAGTCTAGCAAGTCACCTGTTTTCGTAAATAAATTTTACTGGAACCCAGCCACACTTGCTTATTTATGTAAGGTCTGTGGCTGTTTTCGCAATAAAAAGGCAGAGCTGAGCAGTTGCAGCAGCCAGCAGAGCCAAAACTATCTTCTGTCTGACCCTTTACTGAAAAAGTTTGCTGACTTCACCTACACATCTTAACTTTAAAAAAATGAATGCTGTCATCTTAACTTTCTCTGAGTTTCAAAACAACATGGGTAAGTTATTTTCTCTAAGTCTTTCTTTCTTCAACTATAAAACTGAAGTAATCAACTGAATCTCCTACGACTGCCAAGTGAGCTAATACAAAGCACCAAGAACGCTTTAGAAATACTGGCTATTAATGAAAGAGTATCATCATGTAACTTAGGATATAATCCCTAAAGGAATTAAAAGTGTCCCTGTAACTAAATAAATGATGGTATAATCATGCAATGGAATATTCTGCAGCTGTGAAAAAGAAAGAAGACACTTAATGTACTGACATGCGACAATCACCAAGATAGACCGGCTAAGCAAAATGAGTAAGATAAAGGCAAGCATGCTATAGAACACTGCATACAACTTCCGTCTTTTCTATTTTAAAAAGGAGGAAAATCAAGATGATACAGTTGTATTTTCTTGTATATGCATTTAAAAAAATCACTTGAACAAGTCAGGGCTGAGGGGCACTGGAATCTGGGCAAAGGGGACAGACAGGAGTGGACAGACTGTGTGCTGTACAGTGTTTTATATATTTTCTAAACTTCTGAACCATGTGAATACATTACCAATGAGAATTTAAAATGCTGTGTCTTTTTTTTAAAATAAAATAATTATTTTTCATCTAACTTTATGTATTTTAATTTGACGAGAGAGAGAGAGACAAAGAAAGCCTCCAGGTCTGGAACTCGAACCACGGTCGGCCATGTGGGAGTCCGGCATCCCCAACCACCACGCCACCTGCCAGCCCCAAAATGCTGTCTTAAACAGCGTAATGCTGTGTTAGATGAGTTCAAAGGTGACTCCAGTGATAAAGACACTGACATCACAAATGCAAGTAAAAAATCTAAAAAGAAATCATACAATGTGAATGGAAACAATGCATGCGATGCATATGATTTAAAATGCATATATATCAGAAAATTAACAAGTTAATAATAAAAGTAGAAATCTGTTTTACCTCTATCCCCCAAAATTAATATAGTCAAAGGAAAATTACTGCCTTGCATCTGGTCTTATACTTTATATTCTTCTCTAGAAATCCAACAAAACAGAAATATATTAACTAAAGTGAAATTTCTTCCTCCCACCCCTACCTCCAGTCCCTTTCCTATTATTTACATGCACATATACAAACATATTTATCCTGTACCAATTATACCACAAGATCAAGAAGAACATATTGATCTTTCCAGGATATTATATAGAGCTACTTTTCCCTTTGATGGCTACAAAATATTTACAAGTATGGATGTATTTATTCAGCTATTACCTATTGCTTAGCTACTTCCAATTTTTTACAATTTTTTTTGAGATTTTTTTTTTTTTGCTATAGCTGCGTGTGCACTCGCCAGAAAGACAGAGAGAGAGAGACAGAAAGTGAGAAATCACTCCCCAGGGTGATTACGGCCATGTCGCAATTCCTTCTCCATTCTCCTCTTGGGTTCTTGAGCACACACACACAAGCTCCTGGAGTTAGTTTAAGCCACCAGGTCTAGGACTTGAACTGCGGTCGACTACATGGGAGTCCAGCGACATAGCCATTAGCTAACTGCTGGTCCCTACAATTTTAAATTGTACTGCTATAAATATCCTTGTACATATACTTTTATAATTCTTTAGGATAAATATGTAGATATGGAACTAGGAAAACTGAATAGGAATACCGAGAAAAATTTACATTCACAATTTGTTTCATAGCAAATCAACCTCAAATAGAAAAGTTAAATATATTTTTAAAAATTATTTCTTTAATTTTTATTCATTCATTAATTTATTTTAATCTGACCAGAGAGAGACACAGAAAGAGAGGGAAAGTAAGAAAGCAAGCCAACAGGTCCGGGACTTGAACTGTGGTCAGCCATGTGGGAGTATCCAGCACCTTAACCACCACGCCATCCGCTGGCCCCCAGAATTAAATATATTTTTAATGAGTCAAAACACAGAAGAGCGGGCAGATAACAGAATGAAATGTTAACAAGTGGGATCAGCAGGTGGTGTGGCAGTTTAGGTGCTGAACTCCCCCATTTCCACATGGCTGACTGCAGTTGAGTCCCAGACCTGGTGGCTTGAAACTCATGCCGGGTACACCCGCATGTATGTGTGTCCCAAATCCCAGGAGAATGGAGGAGAAGGGATTGCACCGTGGCCATTCCCCCAGGGGGTGATTTCACATTATCTTTAGCTGTCTCTTTCTCTCTCTCTAACAAACATACCCTATGTCAAAAACCTTAAAAAATAAAAAATCTTAACAAGTGGGGCTGGCAGGTGGTGTGGTGTAGGTGCTGGACTCCCACAAAGCCAACTGTGGTTTGAGTCCCAGACCTGGCGGTTTGTTCTCACTTTCTCTCTCTCTCTCTCTATCTTTTTCTGAGTGAGTGCATGTGCCCTGCAGAAAATTAAAAATAAATAAATTAATTAAATGAATAATTCTTTTTAAAAAAGTTAACAAGTGAAATGCAAATGCAAAAACTGATGAGTTTAACTTGAAGAAAAATATAAAAACCTTTACAATAAAAATTCACAAAAATTAATGAAAAAATGATAAGTAGAAAAAAGTTCCTAAATAAATATAGCAATGGACTATTACCAGGATGTTATAACTAAATGGGCAATAAAAGGAAATTAAAATACAGTAAAATCGAGGCCAGCAGGTAGTGTGGTGCTGGATTCCCACATGACTGACTGCAGTTCAACATCCAGTACTTGGCAGCTTGCTTTCTCATTTTTCCTCTCTCTCACTCTGTCCCTCTCTGGTTAAATAAAAATAAGTAAATAAATAAAATAAAGTTAAAATTAATTATTTTTAAAAATACAGTAAAGTAAAAATAATGGCTACTAATATGAAACTTGAAATTTTACAGAAAAGATGTTTTGGGGCCAGCAGGTGGCATAATGGTTAAGGTGCTGGACTCTCACTTGGCTTATCGCGATTTGAGTCCTGGATCAAGCAGCTTGAAACTCATGCTAGGTATGTGTGTGTATGCCCAAAATCCCAAGAGGAGAACAGAGAAGAAGGGATTGTGGCATGGCCATCCCCCCCAGGGAATGATTTCTATTTTCTCTCTCTGTGTGTCTCTGGCAAGCAAGCACATGCACCCCATAGCAAAAATCTAAAAAAAAAAAAAAGTTAATTAGGGACCAGCGGACGGCATAATGGTTACATTGCTAACACTCCCACATGGCCAACAGCAATATGAATCCCGGACCCAGCAGCTTGAAACTCACGCTGGGTGCATGTGTGTGCATGCCCAAAATCCTGAGAGGAAAATGGAAGAGAAGGGACTGTGGTGTGGTCATCCCCCCAGGGAGGGAGGTGGCTTCTCATTTTCTGCCTCTCTCTATCTGTATGCACCATATAGCAACAATTCCTAACAAAAAATACATTCTTTAAAAAAAAAAAAAAAACAGGGAGCAGGACATCTAGCTTCTGAGTGGAACCCTAGTATCCCAAGCAGCAAAAGAAGAATTAAAAATGGGTGATGTTAAAAAAGGCAAGAAGACTTTTGTTCAGAAGCGTACCCTGTGCCACACCGTGGAAAAGGGAGGTAAGCACAGACTGGCCCAAATCCATGGTCTATTTGGGCGGAAGACAGGTCAGGCCCCTGGATTCTCTTCCACGGATGCCAACAGAAACAAAGGCATCACCTGGGGAGAGGATACACTGAGGGAGGACTTGGAGAATCCCAGGAAGTACATCCCTGGGACAAAAGATCTTTGCTGGCATTAAAAAGAAGTCTGAAAGAGCAGAGTTGATAGCTTACCTCAAAAAAGCTACTAATGAGTAATAGGTGGTCACTGCCTTATTCATGACAGAACAGAAATGTTTCACCTTTTTTACATATATCATATTTTTAAAAAGAATTATTGATTTATTTAATTCCATTTGTTATTATTGTTTTTTTTATTTGACCAGAGAGAGAGAAAGGGAAAGGGAGAGAGCAAGCCTCCAGGTCCAGGACGTGAATCATGGTTGGCCATGTGAAAATCCAGCACCTTTAACCACCACACCAGCTGAATGTACCATATTTTAATTGATCTCCTACATCAGAACTCAGATCATAAATGGCTGACAGGTTAAATTGGACAGTCCTGATTTAAGTAATACTGGCTTGTAGTTAGATTAATATTGTTGGGTTTTTAAAATTTTGATATAATTTCAGTTCAGTAAGTGCTATCACTATTTGCCCTTTCTAAAAATATAATTGGTAATTCACTAGTGACGCTCATCTTTCTACAAAGATGGTGAACCATCTCAAAACCTACTAGAGATTGTTCTTTTTTTATATTTAGGCTTATATATAACTGGTTATATGAATATATAAATGCTGGAGAAATCCCTTCACTTCTCAAAACCAAGCAGAATTGCCTGTGTTTTAATCTGTGTTCATTAACCCATTAAAGATAAGGTAGTGATGTCTACTTTATATATTTCGTCATTATTATGCCAATCCAGTTAGAATTCCCTGAATCCAAAACACTGCCTTTTACTTCCTGAAAGACATTTTGGTGTGGTTTGTGTATACTATCAATTTTATAAATGGTTTACAAGGTCAAATACTTCTGCAAGTCGATGTGACAAGATTTAATGACAAGTTAAATTTCATCTTTGAAGTCTATTATCTAAATCAGACTAAATTATATCTCAGGATTTTGAGACAACTGTTCAAAACCACATAGAAACTGAAGAACTATACATGTGTGATTGGTAATGGTGCTTTTACCAATTTATTAGAAGGATTAGAGTACAGGAGATACACCATCAGCATAGATTTGTAAACTATGCCATTATAAGACTTAAGATCATTAAAAGCCAAATGACAGATCAAAAAATAAAATTAAATAATAAAGACCAAGGGACTGGCAGGTAGCATGGTGGTTAACGGTGCTGAACTCACACATGGCTGATTTTGCTTCAAGTCCCAGACCTGGCAGCTTACTTTCTCACTTTCTCTCTCTGCCTCTGTCTCTCTGGTAAAAATTAAAAATAATAATAAATAAACTTAAATAATTCTCTAGAAAAACTCTTTTTTTAAAAAAATAAAGATCAATAAAACTCCAGGGAAACCAGACAACTGGGAAAAAGCAATTTGGTTATATTAAAATAAACAAAAAGAGGCCAGCAGGTGGTGTGGTACTTAAGCCGCTGGACTCCCACATGGTTAACCATGGTTTGAGTCCCAGACCTGGTGGCTTGAAAAATCACACTGGGTGTATGTACATGTGTGCCCAGAGTCCTGAGAGGAGAATGGAGGAAAAAGGACTGTAGGATAGCTATTCCTCCCTAGAGGATCATTTCTCACTTTCCCTCTATCTCTGTCTCTCTTCAGCAATTGCACACACTCTACAGCAAAAGAAAAAATATATATGTATGTGTACACACACACACATATATATATATACATATACATACACACACACACACACACACACACACACACACACATATATATATATATAAAAAATACAGAAACAATCTCTATGCTATTTCACTCAACCCCAGCCTGAAAATTTATTTTGTGGAAATAATTCAAAGAGGGAAGATGAGGGACTTTAAACAAAGCTGATCACTGGATATTATTTAGAACATTTTAAAAAATGGGAAACCAGGGTGGGAGGAATAAAAAAGGTGAAGCCTAGATGTCTACAATAACAAAACAGGACCACACTATCCAGAAACATAAGAGTTGATGTGAAATTATTTCAAAAGCATAAGATGATGGAAATAGCAAACAGAGGTGACAGAAGTATGAACGTAGCTTACTGTTAGTATTTTCTCAATTCCTAATATTTTTAAATAGCTAGAGTGTAAAAGGAAAAGTTTATACAGGGAAGACTGTTTGGAATAGCAATTTTCTTGAATGAGACTGGTTTTTCTGGGCCATTTGTGAGATGCTACTATCCATGGTTAAATACCAACTGACAGCTAAGTTCAACATTAGCATAATATAAATCATAGTGAATTGTTTTACAACACAAAAAAAGGTCCTACAAGCTAGTGCTTCTATCATTAACATATGTTTATATGCTTTAATATAAAGACACACTTCGGAGAAAGACAAAGTACTAAATGAAATACAACAAACTTATTTTTGTATTGCTATATACTTACCAAGTAATAACTGTAGTATATAAAATATAAGTCCAAAGACACTGTTTGGCTGGTTTAATACACCATCCTTTCCAAAAATGGAACCCAAAAGACCAAATCCTCGACCCCATCTGTAAAATAAGGAAAACCAGTAACCCTATATTTGAGTTTCCCTAGGGATTTTTTAAAACGTAAAATAGAAAATGCTATCCAATTCTAAAATTAACTAAGTTGCCAAATTTTTTAAACGTCCTGTGTTGAAAGAGTGATTTACCTCAAGGAAGGAAGCCAGTCATTAGATTTATATTTTGCATTTGATTAAAAATAAAGATCTAAAATCAGTGTATCCAATGTGCCAATATACCCATCTGAATCTCTAAATTGAAAATTTCTATATATTGTCTTCCAAAAGGTAGGACAAAGCACTCTTTCTCTGATGGCATTATTTGCAGGAGGAGGCCTCTCGGCCCCTCTTGAGTTAAGCCAGGGTTTCTAAACAGTGGTACCACTGACATCTCGGGGTACTTAGTGCTTTGTGATCGGCACTGTTCTGTTCATTACGGGGTGTGCAGCAGTGTCCACAGATGCTAGTAGCACTCCCACACCCCCAGCTGTGACCTCCAAAAATGTCTTTAGCTATTGCCACATCCTGTGAGGGGGCAAAACTGCCTCCCATTGAAAGCCATAAAGCTGCACTAGTTCTGCATTCAAAGTATGTACATTAAAAAGTTGTTCCCTGACAAATTTTACCAGGATATGCATTAGAAAACATTTCCTCGGAACATGTCAGAAATTGTAGGTCTTTCCTAGAATCAAATATCACTGAGACGTTATATGACCCATCATCCTTTATTATTTACAGTTTAACTTCAGATTTTGCATTTGACATTTTCAGAATCCCATTTTCTTATTAAAAAATAAAAAGGATCACCAAATTCTGATTTAATAAAACATGATACAAACAACAGACTATTATTTTGGATAAAAACTTCTGATGTTAAAACTTTAACTCTGAATGAAAGTGCTTTTTAAAATGCCAATAAGAAAACTACCAGTCATGATGTTAAGTCACACAAGAAGCACTTAATAAAACCTAGACTTGGGATCTGAAAGACAACCTGCCCAACTACCTAAAAACAAGGATAAATGATTATTAGTCACACTACTTTAATAGTGCTCAACGTTCAAGAAATTAGAGTAAAACCTCTTCAGAACAACAATGTTGGGAGATAATAACCTCAATGTTACAAGTGAGAGCGATGAAGATTTTTATTATTCAGTCACATATTTCTAAGAACACGATGTATCTTTTTTCTTCCAAGCTGCCAGAGAGTGTATGTATGTACCAGAGAGACAGAGAGAGAGAGAGAGAAGGAGGGAAGAAAGCACCCCACCCAGGGGGTGTGCACACACCACAATTCCTTCTCCTCCACTTCTCAATCCTGTAGGAACTTGGGACATGCATGCATGAGCACCCACTGTGCTTCTCAAGCAGCCAAGGCTAGGATTTGAACTGCAGATAACCATGTGGGATCCAGCTTTTTAAAATAATTCGACTTGACGGTAGCCCCTTAATTTATTTTTATTTATTTATTTATTTTTTATTTGCTATAAAGCATGTGTGGTTGCTGCATAGAGACAGGGAGAGGGAAAGTGAGAAAGAACCCCCTGGGGAGCTGGCCATGCCACAATCCCTTCTCCTATGATTTTGGGTATGCATGCACACACACACCTGGGGTGTTTTGTTTTGTTTTTGTTTTTATAAATACTTGTTTCTATTATTTATTATATAATTTGTTGTAGGGCACATGTACTTACCAGAGAAAGAAAGAGTGAAACATAAAATAAGCCACCAGGTCCAGGACTTGAACCATGGTCAGTCATGTGGGAGTCCAGGGAGCCCAGCACCTTAACCACCACACCACCCACTGGCCCCACCAGGCCACCAGGTCTGGGACTTGAATTATGTAGCTAGTCATGTGGGATCCAGCTGCCCTAACCACCAAGCCAATGGCTAGCCATATTCATTCTTTTCATTATAAATCAGTTAAGGAGCAAGCACTGTGCTAAATGCTGGAGATCCACGAGTGAACAGCTGGACAAGGCAGTGCCCTCACAGAGCTTATATGGAATTTATGTAAGAATAAACAGGTAAACTAACGAGTAAGTTACCTTCAGAAATGAGCACGCCTATTAACAGACCCACAGAAAAATGAGAGGTGGGCACTTTGGATCACTGCTTCTGAACATCTAAAAGTCCCACCACTTTGGGGTATTGTTAAAATGAAGATTTTCTGGGACTGGCAGGTGGTTTGGTGGTTAAGGATGCTGGATTCCCAGGTGGCCAACCACAGTTTGAGTCCTGGACCTGGTGCCCGGTGGCTTGCTTTCTTACTCACTCTCTCTCTCTGTCTCTCTGTCCCTAGTTGGTCAAATTAAATTTTGTTGCTAATAAATGTTCAATTATCTTTAAAAAATTTTTTCCATTCTATACTTTTTTATTTATTTATAAATGTTCAATTATCTTGCTTTTACCATTACATTGGGTTGTCAGTAAAGTCATGACTCATTTTTAGATAGAAAAACACAGAAAAATGTATCATTACTTTCCTGACAACTTAGTGTTTTAGGAGTGTTTTCCAATATAGTTACTGAAAAAAACTGCATAAATGGACCCATGCAGTATTCAAACCTATGTTGTTCAACTATATATACAATCATATATATTTAAATTAAATATGGGGGTGTGTCGATAGATATAGACAGACAGTAGGCTTTGGGGAATTATTCTTTATTGCTCAAATTTCTATGGGGAGAAATCTCATTTTAAGCAATACCTCTTGTCTCATCTCTTCACTTAGTTCTTAGGTCAATGAACAAAAATTTACTTGATTAATTAGTTTACAAAAAAGAACCAAACATCTTTGCATCAGACTCTTCTAGATTCTTTATCTATTGGCTTGTCGGAAAAGTCCTGACTTTTTAAAAATGTTTTTCTATGCAAAAATGAGTCATGACTTTTCTGACAACCCAGTATCTGAACAAAGCAGCATCCTATGTTAAACTTCTTTTTTTTATTGTGGTAAAAAATTAATAATATGAAATTTATCATCATCAGTGTATAATTCAGTAGTGTAAAGTAAATCCGCTTTGCTGTGAAACAGACGTCCAGAACCTTTTCATTCTGCAAAACTAAAACTCTGTTCCCATTAGACAATTCCCTTCCTCCCTAGCCGCTTGTTAACATTGTTCTACTTTTTTTGTAAGACCAGCATCACTCTGACATAAAACCAGGCAGAGCACATTACAAGAAAAACAAAAACTAAAGGTTAAAATATTCACAACACTACAGACCAATACCACCCATAAAAATAGACACAAAAATTATTTTTTTAAAAAGAATTATCTTATTTAACTTTATTTATTTATTTTAATTTGACCAGGGAGAGACAGAGAGAGAGAGTGAGAAAGCAAGCCGCCAGGTCTGGGACTCGAACCGCGGTCAGCCATGTGGGAGTTCAGCATCCTTAACCACCACACCACCTGCGGCCCCAACACAAAAATTGTTAATAAAATATTGTTAATCAAATTCAGCAATATATGGAAAGGATACGATACCATGAATAAGCGGGACTAATTCTAGAAATGCAAGGCTGGTTCAACATTCAAAAGTCTAGGGAACCAGCAGTTAGCGTAATGGCTATGTCGCTGGACTCCCCCGTAGTCGACCGCGGTTCGTGTCCCGGACCCGGTGGCTTAAAACTCACGCTGGGCACGTGTGCGTGCGTGCCCAAGATCCCGAGAGGAAAATGGAGGAGAAGGGATTGCGGCATGACCATCCCCCCTGGGGGGTGATTTCTCGCTTTCTGTCTCTATGTCTCTCTCTCTCTCTCTCTCTCTCTGTCTGGCGAGCGCACGCGCCCTACAGTGAAAAATCTCTCAAAAAAAAAAAAAAAAAAAAAAAAGGTCTATTAGTGGGGGTGCAGGGGCTGGACTCCCACATGGCCAACCACAGTTTGAATTCCAGACATGGTGGCTTCCTTTTTCACATTCCTTCTCCCCACCCCCCCACCACCCCGCTGTCCTTCTCTGTCTGGTCAAGTTAAAATAAAATAAATAAATGGATAAAGTTAAATAAAATAGTTCTTTAAAAAAAAAATGTATCATTGGGGCCAGCAGGTGATGTGGTGGATAAGGCACTGGATTCCCACATAGTCTACCGTGGTTTGCCCAGACCTGGTAGCTTTAATCACTCCAGGTGTGTGTGTATTTATGCCCAAAATCCCAAGAGAAGAATGGGGAAGAGACTGTGGTATGGCCATGTAATTTCTCACTTTCCCATTTTCTGTCTCTCTCTGGCATGCACATGTGCCCTATGACAAATACCTTTAAAAAAAAAAGTCTATCAGTATTATTTATCATATTAACAGACTGAACAAAATCCACATGATTATCTCAATAAATGGAGGCAATGTATTTAACAAAACACACTATCAGTTCATGATTTAAATAAATATACTACAAACTAGGAAGGAAAGGGATTTTCCTTGATCTCATAAAGGTAATCCAAAAACAAAAACAAGGGCCAGTCTATGACCTAGTGGTTAAGGGAGTCAGAGCCCACATGGCCAACATGGTTCCAGTTCTAGCCCTGGCACCTTAAAAACATGCTGGCGGATGTGTATGCCCCAAATCCTGCATGGGCCTGGGGGGGGTGATTTCTCTCTCTCTCTCTGTTTCTCTCTTTCTGGTGAGTACATATGCCCTACAGCAATTTTTTTTAAAAAATCACATATAAAGAGGCTTTGTAAAAATTATTTCTTCCTATGATAAAAGCAAAACAAGGATGTCTGCACTCACCACTCCTATTCAAAACTATACTCAAAGTCCTTGGAAGCAGGTAAAAAAACAAACTACCTACCTAACACACACATACAGGTTAAAAAAAATAAATAAATAAATAAAAAAGGAAAACTGTTTGATGGCCAACTTATTGCTATGTAGGAAAACTAAGTTACAGATAATGGCCAGACCACATATAAATACAGAATTTTGACCTACAACTTCTGCAGCAACCAGTCAAAGAAGCCAAACCACAACTTCTGTAGCAATTGCTCCCAAACGGCCAAGACTTGATCAATAACGGCCAGCTTCCCTAATTTTTGCTCTGCTCCTATTTAGGATCAACCAGAGAAAGCCAAATATGCTACCCCAACCAAGCACACAGGATGGCCCACTTCCAGTTAGCTCCACTTCTAGGTTTTCCATGACAACTTCCAATCAGAGCAATCTGAAATCTCCCACTTTGTTCCTCTCTGAAGCTTTTATACTCCAGTTTTAGGTTTCCCTCTGAGGGAACTGCAAATGATGGTGGCTGAGAGCCTTGTAGGAAACACTGAAAAATAGCCTTTACTTTTTCTCATTAGGGTGATCTTCATTTTTCACAAAAAGAAAATACAGAAAAACTCCTAGAATAGAGAAGCAATTGAGTTTATAAGGTCACATGATAGTCAATATACAAAAATTTAAATTGTGGGGCAAACCCATGGCGTGGTGGTTGAGGTGGCTGGATTCCACATGGCCAACTAGGTGGTTGAGCCTGGGACCTGGCAGCTTGACAAACATATCTGATGCATGTGAGTGGTTTCCCGAAATCCTGAAAGGAAGGAGTAATGGAGAAGGGATTACAGCATGACCATTTCCCAAAGGAGGGTGCTTTCTCACTTTCTCTCTCTCTCCCTCCCTCCCTGTCTCGACCTCTGGTAACACAAGCACCCTCTGGCAAAACTTTTTAAAAATTCAAAATGGGGCAAGCAGATGGTGTGGGGGTTAAAGTCCTGGATTCCCACATGGCCTACTGTGGTTTGAGTCCCAGACCTAGCAGCTTGCTTTCTCATTTTCTCTTCTCTCTCTGATGAGCGCCATGTGTCCGGTAGCAAATTTAAAAAATAACAATGATGGTGATAAATAAAATTAAATAGCTGTGTAAAAAAATCATAATTGTATTTTGATAACTAGCAGTTAATTGGAAATTAAAATTTCAATTATCATTTATAATAGCACATACACACAAATAAAGAAAATACACAAGTACAAATCCAAAAAATATGTGTAATATCTATATACTGAGAATTATAGAACATTGATGACACAATGAAAGACTTATATACAGAAAGTAAAATATTGTGTTCATGGATTAAAAGACTCAACAATGTTAGGAATATTAATTCTCTTCAGACAGATCTACAGAGTCAATGCAATTCTAATCAAATTCAAGTAGGATTTTTTTAGACAGTGAAAAAAACTTATATAAAAATATAAGAGGACTAGAAAAGCCAAAACTTTTTGGAAAAACATATAGTTGGAGAATGCAGACTAACTTCAAAATATTTTTCTTCTTTTTTTGGAGAAATGTTTGCTATGGAGCATGTGTGCTCGCCAAAGAGACAGAGAGAGACAGAGAGATGGAAAGCAAGAGATTGCCCCCCCCCGCGGGGGGTGGCCATGCCGAATCCCTTCTCTTCCATTCTCCTCTCAGGATTTTGGGCACACATGTACACGCGCCCAGCGGGAATTTCAAGTCACTGTCCGGGATTCGAACCATAGTCAACTACATGGGAGTCCAGCAACCTAATGATTACGCCATCCGCTGGTCCCAACTTCAAAATATTCTAAAGTGACAGTAATTCAGACAGTGTGGTACTGGTGAAAGGACAAACATAATGGTCAACATAGAAACATACAGAACTCAGGAAGACATAATTGATGGTATTAACAATAATGCACACAAAATCCCATGGAGAAAGAACAGTTTTTTCAACAATTGGTTCTGGAACAATTAGACATCAATGTGCATAAGAATAAATAAAAAATGAATCTCAACTATACCACATACCTTAAATACTACACAATAGAGAAGACTGGCAAATTAGACTTCGTTAAAACTTCAAAACTTTTGCTTTGTGAAAGACAATGTTAGAAAAATGGAAAGACAAGCCAGAGACTGGAGAAAATACTTGCAAATTACCTACCAGACAAAAGATTTTTTTCTTTAAAAAAACAAAAACAAACAGAAATCCTCAATCATGAGAAAGCAAACAATTAAACTAAAATAAAATAAAGTAACAGATTTAAACGAACAATACCAAATAAAACAGATGACACACAGCACATGGGAATAGTCAAAATCCTTACTCATTAGAGGAATGCTCAATAAAACTCCAGTGAAATACTACTGTACACCTACTAGAACAGGCAATAATCAAATACACCTAAGCACTGATGATGATGCCAAATAACTAGAACTCTCCTAACTGCTAGTGGTCATGCAAAATGGTATGGAAAACAGGGGCCAGCAGGTGGCATGGTGGTTAAGGGCACTGGATTTCCACATGACTGACTGTGGTTTGAGTCCTGGACCTGGCGGCTTGTTTTCTCACTTTCTCTCACTCTGGTCAAATTAAAATAAATAAATTATTTAATAAAATAATTCTTTAAAAAAATGAAAACACATTAGCAGTTTCTTATGAAGTTAAACATATACTTATCATATGACTCAGCAATCCTACTAGGTTACTCAAGAGAAACAAAAACATGCTCACACAAAAATCTGTTTGCTAATGTTTATAGTAGCTTTATTTATAACTGCCCCAAATTAGAAAAAAACATTTCAACAGGTAAATGGAGGAACAAATTGGTCTATACCAGTTGAGTATCACTTGGGAAAAAATTATTGATATATGAAACATGGATTAACTTCACATACATTATAAAGAAATAAAGCCAGACTCAAAGCCTAAATACTGTAAAATTCCATCTAAATAATATTCTGGAAAAAAGCAAAACTACTGGAATAGAGAATGGATGAATGTTCACCAGGGCTTAAGGATGGGGAAAGGTTGACTACAAAAGAGAGTTGCTCTGTGTTGATAGTAGTGGTATCTACAGGACTGTATGCATTTGCCAAAACTTAACTAAAGTCGGGAACCAGCAGTTAGCGTCATGGCTATGTCGCTGGACTCCCACGTAGTCCACTGCGGTTGGCGTCCCCGACCCGGTGGCTTAAAACTCACGCCGGGCATGTGTGCATGCGTGCCCAAGATCCCGAGAGGAGAATGGAGGAGAAAGGACTGCAGCGTGGCCATCCCCCCTGGGGGGTGATTTTTCGCTTTTTGTCTCTGTCTCTCTCTGTCTGTCTGGCAAGCGCACACGCCCTATAGCCAAAAACCTCTCCAAAAACAAACAAACAAACAAAAAAAAGCCTTAACTAAAGTCGGCTTATTTGCCAGATGGTTAAGGGACCTGGATCCCATATGGCTGACCATGCAGGTCAAATCCTGGCATGGCAGCTTGAAAAACATATCAGGCACATGTGCATTAATGCCCCAAATCTTAAAAGGATGGAGGAATGGAGAAGGGAATATCCTGTGTCCATGTCCTATTAGGGGGTGCTTTCTCCTTCTCTCTCGCCATCTCTTTGGCAAGGGCACATGTACTCTGGCAAATAAGAAAAAAAGAAATGAAACCTGTAAGCCAAGTAAGAAATACACATATATACAGTACATATATATCCAGCGACGTAACCATTATTGCTGCCGCTCCCAGCAAAAATGTCTCTAAAAAAAAAAAAAGAATGACAGCTCATACTAACAGAAAAATACAATGCCAAAGACACTTCTATGCTTATGTCTAAATATCATTTGAAAATGAAGGGGAAAATTATGTTTTTCCAAGTTAATAAAAACTGAATTTGTTCACTAGCAGACCCACATGAAAGGAATGCAAGAAAAAAATCCCAGATCGGTAGGTAGTTACGGTGCTGGTCTACTCTGCAGTTTGATTCCGGGACCCAGTGGCCTGAAAACCACACCAGGCACATGGGTGTGCATCAAAATCCTAAGAGAAAAATGGAGAAGGGGTTACCCTCTTTCTGTCTCTTTCCATCTCTCTCCCGCAAGGGCATGCGCTCTCTGGAAAAATTATCCTAAAAAAATCATAATTGGGAACCAGCAGTTAGCGTAATGGCTATGTCGCTGGACTCCCACGTAGTCGACCGCGGTTCGCGTCCCAGACCCGGTGGCTTAAAACTCACGCCGGGCGCGTGTGCGTGCGTGCCCAAGATCCTGAGAGGAGAATGGAGGAGAAGGGATTGCGGCGTGACCATCCCCCCTGGGGGGTGATTTCTCGCTTTCTGTCTCTCTGTCTCTCTCTGTCCGTCTGGCGAGCGCACGCGCCCTATAGCAAAAACCTCTCCAAAAAAAAAAATCATAATTGGGGGCCAGCAGGTGGCGTGGTGGTTAAAGGCACTGGAATCCCAAATGGCCAACCATGGTTCAAGTCCTGGACCTGGCGGCTTGCTTTCTTATTTTCCCTCTCTCTCTCTGTCCCTTTCTGATCTAACTGGAAAATAATAATAATAAAGTTAAATAAAATAATCCTTTAAAAATAATAAGAAGAAGACATATATTCTAAACAGAAGCATTGCAAAGATGGAAGGAATGAAGATGGAAAGGAAAACCAGAAGGAAGACTAAATCAATACAGAGTATATAACACAATATCAATGTTGGGACCAGCAGTTGGCGTAATGGCTATGTTGCTGGAGTCCCATGCAATTTAATGCAGTTTGAGACCTGGACCCGGTGGCTAAAACTCACGCTGGGCACGTGTGCGTGCATACCAAGGATTCCGAGAGGAGAATAGAGGAGAAGGGATTGCTGCGTGGCCATCCCACCCTGGGGGTTGATTTCTCACTTTCTGTCTCTCTGTCTCTTTCTGTCTTTCTGGTAAACACATGTGCCCTATAGCAAAAATCTCTCAAAACAACCACAAAAAATATATACATATACTTATCAATGTCTTTTGGTGTCAACAAATATGTGGAATTAAAATAAAAGGCAATAACACCCAAAAGGTATGAGACCATAACTATTCAAGGTGATTCACTGACAAATGGCCGACCGCGGTTCAAGTCCTGGACCTGGAGGCTTGCTTTCTTACTTTCCCTCTCTCTGTCCCTTTCTGATAATAAAACTGTTCACTTATACTGGACTTCAATAAACCAAGGATGCATGGTATAATGTGTAAAGTAATGACTAAAAAGAAAGTGAATAAATATAATTCAGAAGAAAATATGTAAAGAAATAAAAATGAACACAGAGCTGGTAGGAGAAACAGAAAACCTAAGAGGTTAATTTTATATCTAAATATATCAGTAATTAAATTGACTATGCAAAGGTTTACAAAAATCCCTACTAAAAATACTTTTATTAGCATTGTGGGATGTGGCTAACACTGGGTTAAGAGGGAATTTTTAACCACAAATGCATGCATTAGCACTCTAAATATCAATGCCAAAAAGTCAGAAAAATAACCAAATGAAACCCTCCAAAAGTAGAAGAAACTAACTAAGAGAAGCAGTTAATGAAATAGAAATAAAAGTATAATAGAGCAATAGATAAATAAAAATGATCAATGCCTAGAAAGACTCAATAACAAAATAGGAGAACATACCAGAAAGAAGAAAGTTCATGACACTATGTTGATAGAAGTTACTTTATGTTTGTCATTCAGATCCCAGCTTTTGACATTTGGACAAGGAAGGGCTTCCCTCCTCTCCTGTCACCTCCCTGTATTTTATACAGCCAAGTTCCTTTCTTGAGTTTTAGCTCAGATTATGTACGTGAATGTATGTGATAATTAATCACTGTGTCTCCTGTACTAGTCTTATGCTCCGTGAGGAGAGGAACCATTCATCGCTGACCAACCAATGCCCGACAGTGTCCAGCATGTAACAGGGACCCAATCATTCATTGAGCAGTTACTTAGTGCTCACTAATTGCTTGTTACTGTATTTCAGTGGTGGAAATACAATAAATGAAACAAACTTCTATGCCCTCATGGAGTTTACCTTCTCATGGAGAGACATGCAAACAGGTAAACAGAAACAAAGCAGGGAAAGGTGAATACTAGGTTGGAAGAACTGCAATTTAAACTTAGATTTAAAATGTAAAGTCACATGATCAGAGGAGGCCTCACTTAGGTGAGAAAGCAAACCAGGCACATCTGGCAGGTTTGAGGGCTAGCCAGGACGCCAGTATAGATGGAAGAGCATGAGCAAATGAAAGGAGAGTAATAGAGATAAAAGAAAAAACAATTGAGGCAAGTGTAGCTATAGATCATTTGTGTCTATAAACCATTATGAATTTGACTTTTGCTCTGAATAAAATGGAGAATCAAAGGGTGGTTTTGGTTGCTGTCTATATATATACTTTTTTTACTGTAGGACACGTGCACTCTCCAGAAAGAGAGACAGAGAGACAGAAAGCGAGAAATCACCCCTCAGGGGGGATGGTCACTCCGCAATCCCTTCTCCTCCATTCTCTTCTCGGGATCTTGGGCACACACGCACATGCACCCGGCGTGAGTTTAAGCCACCGGGTCCGGGACTCAAACTGCAGTCGACTACATGGGAGTCCAGTGACACACTCATTATGCTAACCACTGGTCCTACTGTTCATATTTTTTAAGGGATTATTTATTAAATTTTATTTATTCGTTCATTTATTCTAATTTGACTAGACACACAGAGAAAGAGAGGGAAAGTGAAAAAGCAAGCACCAGGTCCAGGACTCAAACTGTGGTTGACCATGTGGGAATGAGGGAACCAGCAACAGGTTCCCTCACTGTTTATATTTTTAAAGGATCACTCTGACTGCAGTACTGAAAACAGACTATGAGAGAGAAAAGCAGAGGGAAGTCTAGTTCTGGAATTCATGAATCTAAGCATTGAACTTCTACTTCAACTACATGATACTGCTGCAATAATCCCAGCAGAGATTATGGTGGATTAGGTTGAGATGGCAGGAGTGGACGTGGTGAGAATGGTTAGATCCAGGATTTATTTTGAAAGTAGAGTTACCAGAACTTTCTCATAGAAATGGATGTTTAGTGTGAGAAAAAGAAAAGGGTCTAAAATGACACCAAGGTTGCTGACTTCAGCATCTGGAAGAAAACTTGCTATTTTCCGATTTAGAAAAGAGAAGGCTTTGGGGAAATGATCAGGAATTCAGTTTTGGACACAAATCTAAGTTGCCTTTCATATTTATATATTCAACTAGAAATGTCAGATAGGCAAGAAGACCTAAAAATTTACAGTTAAAGCTAAAGATAAAAATTTGGGAGTTGGGGCCAGGACTTGAACTGAGGTCAGTCACATGCAATCTGGCTTTCTATGCATAGCACCTTAACCACTGCCCTATGAGGTCAGCCTTATCTTTTTTTTTAAGTTTATTTATTTCTTTCATGAAACACACACAGACCCTCAACAGCATCTCAGGCAGCAGTCTCCTCCCAGAGCAATCCCAGCCGGTCAGAGTTGCGGGTGCATATCTGCCCAGCATGTGCAGATAAACCAGGGAACCTCTATGGATCCAGCACCACTTCAGCATTTTACCGCTGTGCCATCCAGCCGGTCCTAGGTATTTTTATCTTAAAAAAGATACTTATGTCTCAAGCAACAATCAATCAGTACCAACATGGCCTAGGCTGTGGTCTTGATTCCATTTACCCTACAAGAAACTAGGACTCTGTGGAGAAATAGCTGGTTTCAGGTAGGAGACAAGAAATGTGTAAGATGAACCAAGAACGTCTGGTCAAACCAGTAACTAGCTGAAGCCATGTTAAAGGACTTGAAATCAGGAGGACCGTTTGAGCATCAATAAGGATAATAAGTGCAATGGGTTGAAGCACATTAAAAATGTTTAAATTCTGTGAATTCATTATTAGGTATCATTGCAAATGCTATGGAACCAATTCATTATTTTGAAAAATGACAAAGAAAAAATCATGTACTTATCGTGCCTTTTCTATTCAAGCTTTATCACTGGGTAACCAAGTAGTAGAAAAAGGGAGATTTCTCTTTATGCCATCTGCTAATAAATGAAGGATGGATGATAGAATATTGCCATTTGCAACACCTAAGGAATGAATCAATCTAGGCATTAAACTTCAAATGAAAACTATGTAACAAAAAATATGTAGCCTTGTCCCTCCTCCTACCCAAATAATCACATCTCTAGCTCTAACTACTGATTTTTAGTTAGTGGGAAACTCCACTAGACAAAAAACCTGCTTTCTTTAATTAATAAAGTGCAATGAGTGGAAAGATGGAGGGAGAATTTACAGGTTCAAGGCACTATCAACCAACTGTACTGTGTGCTCTAATATAGATCTCAATTTAGACAGACCGGTAAGTTAACAAGCAGCAAGTTCACAGGTACATTAAAAATGTCAAACAATAAAACAGTGCTCACTCAAACTAAGTTAGGTGCTTAATAAAGAGCGTCCTATTCCATTAACTTTTTTTTTAAAGAGAGATTTTTGCTATAGGGCACGTGTGCTCGCTGGAGAGACAAAGGCAGGGAGACAGAAAGCAAGAAGTCACCCCGTGAGAGGATGGCCACGCTGCAATTCCTTTTCCTCCATTCTCCTCTCAGGTTTTTGGGCACGCACACACACGTACCGGGCATGAGTTTCAAGCCACAGGGTCTGGGACTCAAACCACAGGTAGCCATGTGGGAGCCCAGCAATATAACCATCACACCATCTGCTGGTTCCCTACTCTGTTACTTTTTAATCAGTTACAATCACAAAATAACTATGTGCATATAACTATACATATCTGATTTTTATAATTCTGCACATATTTATTGGTTATACTAATTAAAATGTCACCCTGTCAAATTTAATGAACTTCTTGAGCTTATATTTTACATGTCTGTTGTTTTTATTCATTTTTTAGCAATTCGTTTTGCAAACATCAGTCTGTAATGGGTTGGAAAACTTTAAAACTCTTTGCCATAGTTTGAGAAATACTGGGTTAGCCTTAAGAACCTACTTGTATCTTTTTCATGTTTATGCCAACAGACTGACTCTAGGTAAATCTTGAATAAACCTCTAATAAAGTCTCTCTATTAAGTGAATAAGTCTGCTAACACTTTAACTTAAACTCTTAACTATATGGAAATTTGAAGAGTATAGGAAAACATTTTCGTATTCGCATTTATGACACATGGTCTCCACATGTCAAGGGAGTTAACAGATCTGACACACTGCTTACCTCCTTTCACAATAAGTAATAAAAACCAGGACTAGCACACAATATTTTCTGATCTAATCCAGTATTCTGTCCATTGTAACTGTTGTCTCTGTCAGGGGTTAAAAAAAAATTAACAGGGACCAGCAGTTAGCATAATGGCTATATCACTGGACTCCCAGGGAGTAGACCGCGGTTCGAGTCCCGGACCCGGTGGCTTAAACTCACGCTGGGCGCATGTGTGTGTATGCCCCAGATCCTGAGAGGAGAATGGAGGAGAAGGGATTGTGGCGTGACCATCCCCTCTGGGGGGTGATTTCTCGCTTTCTGTCTCTACGTCTCTCTCTCTCTCTGTCTGGCAAGCACACGCGCCCTATAGCGAAAACCTCTCCATGCCCAAGATCCTGAGAGGAGAATGGAGAAGAACGGATTGAGACATGGCCATCCCCCCTGGGGGTGCTTTCTCGCTTTCTGTCTCTCTGTCTCCCTGGTGAGCGCACACGCCCTATAGCAAAAACCTCTCCCCCCCCCAAAAAAAAAACCTGACAAAGATTCTCTTAAAAGCATCTAGCTTAGGTAAATAAGCTGAAAAAAATTGTCTTTGGAAATATCAATATGTTCTGACTGTAATCTCAGACTCCCTGAAGTTCAAGTAAATTTGAACTTGAAAAGTAATTAAATACCTGGCTCAGAGATGTGTAAATCATTAGCCCAGCTAATAGCAATGAAAATATTAGACCTTTTCTCCATGATTTCAAAATATAACAAAACAAAATGGTATTCACAGTGGCGTATATTACCAGTAATCAAAAATGAACACTGGGAGGTCTCCTAAAGGTCATTCTGGAATGAGAAAACAAGTCTAAACCATTCTTTCAAGCTAGTAATCAGAAAGAGGATGCCTGAGGCCAATAGAAATATTGCTATCATGAATAATATTCAGGTATGAGGAAGTAAATTAAAAACCTCTATTTTTACTGAAGGTTTTAATGATTAATTTCACATTAAACAAGAATAGAAATGAGGCCTTCTAACAGTCATACGCTCTTGGGACCAGCAGTTAGTAACGGCTATGTCACTGGACTCCCACGTAGTCGACCGCAGTTCGCATTCTGGACCCGGTGGCTTAAAACTCACGCCGGGCACGTGTGCGCGCGTGCCCAAGATCCCAAGAGGAGAATGGAGGAGAAGGGATTGCGGCGTGGCCATCCCCCTTGGGGAGTGATTTCTCACTTTCTGTCTCTCTGTCCCTGTCTGCCTGGCGAGCACACGCGCCCTATAGCAAAAAACCTCTAAAAAAAACCCACAACAACAAAAAAAGTCATACGCTCTAAACTGAGGTTAGCAGTAAAGCACTTCCTTACTCAGTCCCACCATCACCATCATCATCACCATCACCACCACCGCTTTCTTGCACTTATTTTGTTATACCACTGTTTAATTTTTTGGTGGTTGACCTAGGCTTCATATTATTCAGGTCTAACTTATCCGTCTGCCTTAATACATTATACCACTTCATATACAGTGCTAAGAACCTGACAACAGTTCTTACACATTCTTCGTCCCGTCCTTTGTGCTATTGCTACAATACAATAGCATACCACACAACACATCTCTGTACTGTAAAACCTACAATGCATTGTTTCTTCTTTTGCTTTATATAATCAACCATCTTTTCCAGCTAGTATTAGACTATTTGATTCATAATGTTGTACAATCATCACCAATAATTCCAAAATATTTCTATCATCTCAAGAGATGTACCTGTTACCCTGTACCTGTCAGAAGTCACATCAATGCAATCATCTTTTAAAGAGATAAAAAAAAGATCTCAGTTTGACCATTACATTTACCATTTCCAAAACTTTTCAATCCTTTGTAAAGATCCAATCTTCTATTTTTAAATTTTATATAATTTTTCTTCTGCCTGAATAGCTTCTTTCATTTTTTTTTTTAACAGAGAGATTTTTGCTATAGAGCATCTGCACTCACCAGAGAGAAACAGAAAGTAAGAAATAACAAACACCCCAATGGGGGATGGCCACATCGCAATCCCTTTTCCTCCATTCTCCTCTCAGGATTTTGTGTGCACACACACACACACACACATGCACCCAGTGTGTTTAAGTCTTGGGGTCCGGGACTCGAACCATGGTTGGCCATGTGGGAGTCCAGTGATATAACTATTACTCCATTTGCCGGTGTTCTTTTACTATTTTTTGATGTGCAGGTCTATTGGAAACAAGTTCTTGGTCTTTGCTTGAGGTCTTAACTTTACTCTCATTTCTGAAAAGTATTTTCCTGGGTAAAAAATGTTAGGCCTTTTATCCAGGCACTCTAAAGATTTCTATTATCCTTTGATATACTACTTGAAAAAAAAAGCTTATTACATTTATTTCTTCCATGAGTAACCAGACACACACACACACACACACATGCACACACATATTGGGGATGGAGTGGGGGAAGAGAGAAACAGTACCCCCAACAGTCTTGACACATGATCGAACCCCAGCTTCAGCCAGTCATGGATCATGGCACAAGCCTGCCTGGGGTAATCAGGGAGGTCTCCAGAAATTAACTTAAACCTTCCAATGTGGTCAGCCTCAATGACCACTACATTTTACTGCTATGCCATCATCTGCCCCCTCCACCAATTTACTTATTCTTGGTGAGAAGTCTGCTGTTCATATTATTTTTGTCACTTCATACATACCATGCATTTCCCCTCATTTTTCAAGAATTTCTCACTGTTGGCAATTTGATTTTAACATTCTTTGGTGTGGATTTCTTTATATTATTTCTGGGATTTACTGAGCTTTTTGAATCTGTAGGCTTATGGTTTTCTTTTTTTTTTAAGAATTATTTTATTTAACTTTATTTATTATTATTATTTTCCAGTTTGATCAGAGAGACACAGAGAGAGAGAGAGGAAGTAAGAAAGCAAGCCACCAGGTCCGAGACTTGAACCGTGGTCGGCCAGGTGGGAGTCCAGCATCTTTAACCACCATGCCACTTGCTGGCCCCAGTAGGCTTATGGTTTTCAACAAATTTGGAAACTTTCTGTTTTCACCTCTTGTGAACCTGAAGACTCTACCTATCTATCATCTATCTAACCATCTATCTATTTATTTACTTACTTACTTGTTAGGGTTTTGCCATAGGGTACCTGCACTCATCAAGAAACAGAGAAAGAGCAAGCAAGAGAGAGGGAGAAGTTCCCTCTTGATGTTCTGGATGTACTCTGGCTGGTAGGAACACAAGACTATTCTCAGCTCTGTGTGAGTTCAAGGGATCACCTGGCCCACTGCTTTCTAAAGGGTTTCTTTCTCCAGTCTCAGATTACTCAACCAGACTCAAGGAGATGTCTCTGCATATCCCTGGAGTTCTCTATGCAACTCTTTCCTGATACTCTGCCCCCTCTCCTCCCCTTCCCAATTCCTATCTTGGTCTTCCTGGTTCAGTAAGACCACTAAACTCTATTCGAGTTCATTATCCCTGTTCTGCAGTCTGAAAAACACCTCCAGATAATAAACTGGTACAACCACCACAGAGCTCAGTAGGTTGGTTTTCCTTTTTTTAAGTGATCACAGTCCTGTGTTGCCTGTTATTCAATGTCTATAAATTGTTATCCCATGTATTGTCTACTTTTCTGGTTGCTTAAGGTAGCAAGGTAAATCTAGTCCTTGTTATTCTATCACTGCTAGACAGAATAAATGTAAATCAACTAACAACCTCTTAGTTTTGTATCAAAAGGTTTTGTCTAGTCTTCATCAAGCTTTACTTCTCTGTAACATATAAAAATGTTTTTACTCCTTTTTCCTTGGAATTTGCTCCACTCTTAGTTTGACATTAAACTCTTTAATTCTCCTATACCTCTGATTATAATTCCTTATTCTTGAATCCTCAAACATAGACAAGCTTCCTTGGGACCAGCAGATGGTGTAATGGTTACATTGCTAGATGCCGACATAGTTGACAACAATTCGATTCCTGGAACTGGAGGCTTAAAACTCACAGCAGGCATGTGTGTGCCTAAAATCCCTAGAGGAGAATGGAGAAGAAGGGATTGTGGCATGGCCATCCCCTCTGGGAGTAGGGAGGATTTCTCACTTTGTCTCTCTGTCTCTCTGGAACGCACATGCTCCCTATAGCAAAAATCTTAAAGAGAGAGAGAGAGGTTTCCAAAGCTCTGTCCTTGCCATGTTTTCTTCATCTGTGCAGGATCTCCATCTGTATAATTTCAACAAATCTCACAATTTCATTTATGACCTCTTTTGCTTCTGACTCTAACAGAAGTACTATATGTGACTGGCCTTGGACTTCCTCATTCATGAAGAAAACACAAAGGAAAAAATGCAGAATATAAAATGCAATCTCAACTACTTTTTTTTTTAAGGGAGATTTCTGCTATAGGGTGCATGTGCTCAACTGACATAGAGCAAGAAAGAGACAGAAAGTGAGAAATCATTTGGTGGGGAGGGTGGGGGATGGCCACGTTGCAATCCCTTCTCCTCCACTCTCCTCTCTGGACCTTGGATAAGCACACACATGTGCCCAGCTTAAGTTTTAAGCTGTTAGGTCCGAGACTCAAACTGTGGTCAGCCACGTGAAAGTCAAGTGCCCCAAACCTCCATGCCACTTGCTGGTCCCTCAACTACACATTAAAACATAAATTTCTATATGCACCTTTAAAAGTACATAACCAGAGAGAGCAGAATGTCCGGCTTCTGAGTGGGAGCCCCAGTATCCCAAGCAACAAAAGAGACAATTAAAAATGGGTGAGGTCGACCAGCAGTTAGTGTAATGGCTATGTCACTGGACTCCCACGTAGTCGACCGCGGTTCGCGTCCCGGACCCGGTGGCTTAAACTCACGCTGAGCGCGTGTGCGTGCGTGCCCAAGATCCCGAGAGGAGAATGGAGAAGGGATTGCGGCGTGGTCATCCCTCCTGGGGGGTGATTTCTCGCTTTCTGCCTCTCTCTGTCTGTCTGGCGAGCGCACACGCCCTATAGCAAAAACCTCTCCAAAAAAATAAATAAATAAATAAATAATGGGTGATGTTGAGAATGGCAAGAAGACTTTTGTTCACAAGCGTGCCCTGTGCCACATCGTGGAAAAGGGAGGTTAAGCACAGACTGGCCCAAATCTCTGTGGTCTACTTGGGCGGAAGAGAGGTCAGGCCCGTGGATTCTCTTAACACGGATGCCAACAGGAACAAAGGCATCACCTGGGGAGAGGATACACTGAGGGAGGACTTGGAGAATCTCAGGAAGTACATCCCTGGGACAAAAGATCTTTGCTGGCATTAAAAAGAAGTCTGGGGAACCAGCAGTTAGCGTAATGGCTATGTCGCTGGACTCCCACTTAGTCCACCGCGGTTCGCGTCCCGGACCCGGTGGCTTAAAACTCACGCTAGGTGCGTGTGTGTGCGTGCCCAAGATCCCGAGAGGAGAATGGAGGAGAAGGGATTGCGGCGTGACCATCCCCTCTGAGGGGGTGATTTCTTGCTTTCTGTCTCTCTCTCTCTCTCTGTCTGGCGAGCACACGCACCCTATAGCAAAAAAATCCAGAAAAAAAAAACACAAAAAAAAAAAAAAAAAAAGTCTGAAAGAGCAGAGTTGATAGCTTACCTCAAAAAAGCTACTAATGAGTAATAAGTGGTCACTGCCTTATTCATGACAGAACAGAAATGTTTCACCATTTTTACATGTACCATATTTTAATTCATCTCCTACACCAGAACTCAGATCATGAATGGCTGACGAGGTATTTTTGTTAGACAGTCCTGATTTAAGTAATACTAGCTTGTACTTAAGTGAATATTGTTGGATCTTTTAAAAATTTTAATAGTAATTTCAGTTCAGTAAGTGCTATCACTGTTTGCCCTTTCTAAAGATATAATTCCTTAGTAATGCTCCATCTTTCTACAAAAATGGTGAACGCCATTTCAAAACCTACTGGAGATTGTTGTTGTTGTTGTTTTTAACCTAGGCTTATATATAACTGGTTATATGAATATATAAATGCTGGAGAAATCCCTTCACTTCTCAAAACCAAGCAGACTCACTTGTGTTTTAATCTGTGTTCATTAACCCATCAAAGGCAAGGGCTGAAGATAAGGTAGTGATGTCTGTTTTATATATTTGGTCATAACTATGCCAGTCAGAATTCCATGTATCCAAAACACTGTCTTTTATTTATTGAAAGACATTTTATTTTAGTGTGGTTTGCGTATACTATCAAAGAATATATAACACTTCACATATTTTATAAATGGTTTACAAGGTCAAGATACTTCTGAAAGTCAATGTGACAAGATTTAGAAGCAAGTTGAATTTTACCTTTGAATTCTATCATCTAAGAATCTATGATCTATTATCTTCTCCCTTTGAAGTCTATTATCTAAGTCAGACTAAGTTATAGCTCAGAATTGTGAGACAAATTGAAAATCACATAGAAACTGAAGAACTACTATATATGTGTGATTGGTAATGGTGCTTTTGCCAATTAATTAGAAGGATTAAAGTACAGGAGATATACCACCAGCATAGATTTGTCAATTAAGTCATCATAAGACTTAAGATAAATTAAAAATCAAATGACAGAGTAAAAAAAAATACATAATCAGACAAAACAAAACAGAATTCAATTAAATCTGAACTGTTTGTACTTTCTTCTTTATACTTTTCCATATTTTCAAACAGGTGTTAACACAGAGTATATAATGAAAAGCTATTTTCTAAGTCCTCATTTTTAGCTCACAGCTCCAGTTGTTTTTATTTTTTTATACACCAGAATCTCAAACTGATAGTGATTTCAAAAACAAGTCACATATCTTCCACTAGAGCCTGCCTGCCCAGTTCTGCTCTAGACAGTCCTCCCATAAACTTCAGGCATTTCAATTTGTTCCTCTGTTCCAACATTCAGCCAAAAATCCTACTGAAAACACTGAGTTTCAATTCATGGAAATGACATTACTGCAGAAGGCTCTGATATAATGATCTCGAAGCAACACTGAACGCTAACAGAGTGTAAAACATCAGAGGTGCAGGAGAGACCTGCCAAGGGGAAGCAACGCCCGTGGCAGAGAACCAGACTGTGCCCAGGGTTAAGAGGCAGATTCTGAGGAGAGGACCAAAGTTGAGTAGTAAGGTCAGAGGGAAAAACTATGTGACACAGTCATAAGGTTGGGGACCGGATGAGCCTACATTTTGGTTGGCACCTAGAGAGAAACACGTGAAATCAGGCTTCAAATGGCACTTCAGCATAAAGTTGTTTTGCTGCCAAAACTAGTATTTAATATTGGTTGAGCTGAATAATACACGCCAGCGATCACCTTTTTTTTTTTTACCATGTAATTAACTAGCTCTAGATGATAAAGTCATGTCTCTCTCTCTCTCTTTTTTTTTTTTTGGTAGAGGTTTTTTCCTATAGGGCACGTGCGCTTGCCAGAAAGACAGAGAGACAGAGAGACAGAAAGCAAGAAATCACCCCCCAGGGGGGATGGCCACGCTGAAATCCCTTCTCCTCCATTCTCCTCTCAGGATCTTGGGCACGCACGCACATGCGCCTGGTGTGAGTTTAAGCCACCGGGTCCAGGACTTGAACCATCGTCGGCTACATGGGAGTTCAGCGACATAGCCATTACGCTAACTGCTGGTCCCAAGTCATGTCTTCTTAATATAATGTTCTTTTTAAAAATGGCAATAAAGGAACAAAGTACAAAACCCAAAAGTCACAAAACTGCACTGATGACCCTCAAGGATACTGTGCTGAGTTAAACAAATTAGTCACAAAAAGATAAATACTGTATGATCCCACTTATATGAGGTATCTAGAGAATAGACAAATTCATAGGACAGGAAGTAGAAAGGTGGTTACCAGGGAGGGGGATATGGAAGCAACTGCTTAATAGACATGAAAAAGTTCTGGAGAGTGTGCAACAGTGTGACTATACTTGACATGATTGAACTGTACATTTAAAACTGTTTAAAATACTAACTTTAGCATATATACTGTACCACAATTTTTCTAAGTCACAAGAGTATAGACAACATATAAAATCACTCTGAAAAACGGCGATATCTATTAATAAATGTACACATACCCTATGACCCAACAGTTCCACTCAATTCCAACAGAAAGTGAGTACTTACATCCACCGCACATGTACAAGAATGCTCTTAGTAGCCAAAAAAATACAACCAACCAAAATAACGATCACCAGTAGAATAGATAAAATGCACCAATTAACACAATAAAAATGAACAAGCAATATAAATGAACCTCATAGGTATAATGCTAAGCAACAGAAGATAGACACAAAAGAGGACCAACTATGCAATTCAGTGTTTAGATCAGAAACGGGTAAAACTACGGATATATGTCAGAAAAGTGGTTATCTCTGGAAGAGGGGGTACTGACTTAGAGGCACATAGGGGAGAACTACGGGGTGCTGGAGAGTCTCTGATCTAATCTGAGTGGTGACTATTTTTGTACACACATAAATAAAACTCTATTTAGTTGGTCCCTGAAAATGTGTACATTTTAGCATCTGTGAACTATATCTCAACAGAGGATTTTTTTTTTTTTGAGAAGTTTTTCGCTATAGGGCGCGTGCGCTCGCCTGACAGACAGTGAGACAGAGAGACAGAAAGCGAGAAATCACCCCCCAGGAGGGATGGTCATGCCGCAATCCCTTCTCCTCCTCCATTCTCCTCTTGGGATCTTGGGCACGCATGCACACGCGCCTGGCGTGAGTTTTAAGCCACCGGGTCCGGGATGTGAACCATGGTCAACTACGTGGGAGTCCAACAACATAGCCATTACGCTAACTGCTGGTTCCCAACAGAGGATTTTTAAAAAGGGAGATAGCAAATAGCCACTCAGTTGTCCCAATACACCATTGAAGAATTCACTGCTTGCATCTTTACCACACATAACATACACGAAGCCACTTCAGTACTCTAAACTGTTTCAATGACAATCTATTTAGAAGAGAATGGAGAAGGGATTGCAGCATGGCCATGCCCCCTAGGGGGCACTTCTTGCTTTCTGTCTCTTGGTCTCTCCGGCCAGCATACATACCCTATAGTGAAAATCTCCCTTGAAGAAAAAAATAAAGAAAACTACATAATAATACTGAGAACAAAATTAAAGATCAAACACAGAGAGAGATAATGTTCATAAATTAGAAGACTCAATGGTATTAAGATTTGAATTATCCCATTATTCAATGCAATTCCAACTAAACTCTAACAGGTATTCTTGCTGAACCTCACAAGTTCACTCTAAAATCTGTATAGAAACACAAAGAGCCAAATGTAACCAAGACTTATGATCCACTAGATACTAAAAATTTACAAAACGAAAAGAGTGATGCTCAAAATGTTTGGCCTTGCATTCCCATAAATTCCCAATTCTCTAAACAGCATCAGTTATGAGAGTGATATTTATTCTACTGGGTCATCAGAAAAGTCGTGTGTATTTTCCTATGAAAAATATGTCATGACTTTTCAGACAACCCAATATTTATCGCATTAGATATTAAAATAGAAAATCTTAAATATTTACTCATTTATTGAAAATATTAAGAATGAGCCGGCAGGCAGCCTGATGGTTAAGGTGGCTGGATACCACATGGCTGACCATGCAGATGAGTCTCAGACGTGGCAGCTTAAAAAACACATTGGGAGAACCAGCAGATATGATAATGGTTACACCACTGGACTCCACATTATCGACTGTGGTTCAAGTACTGGACCTGGTGGCTTAAAATTCACACCAAGCGTATATGCGTGCATGTCCAAAATCCCAAAAGGTATATGGAGGAGAAGGGACTGCAGTGTGGTTATCCCCCTTGGGGGGGTGATTTCTCAATTTCTGTCTCTGTTTCTCCAATGAGTGCACACGCCCTATAGCAAAAACCTACTGAAAGGGAGAAAGAGAGAGAGGGAGAGAAAGAAAGAAAGAAAGAAAGGAAGGAAGGAAGGAAGGAAGGAAGGAAGGAAGGAAGGAAGGAGAAAAGAAAAAAGAGAAACACATTGAGCATGTATGTGCATGCCCAAAACCCCAAAAGCAGAAATGAGAAGGGATTCTGGCATGACCACTCCACTCCCCATGGGGATGCTTTCTCACTTCTCCCCCTTTCTCTCTCTCCAGGGAGCACACACACCCTCTAACAATATTTTTTTAAATTAAGAACTCCATTATATGCCAACACTGGTAACACTTTTTAAAAATGAAAAACAGCTATTTTCTAAAACAAGAAATATTTATGGGACCAGCAGTTAGCGTAATGGCTATGTCACTGGACTCCCATGTAGTCGAATGTGGATCGCGTCCCGGACCCGGTGGCTTAAAACTCACGCCGGGCGTGTGTGCATGTGTGCTCAAGATCTCAAGAGGAAAATGGAGAAGGGATTGTGGCGTGGCCATCCCCTGTGGGGGGTGATTTCTCGCTTTCTGTCTCTCTCTCTCTCTGTCTGGAGAGCGCACACACCCTATAGCAAAAACCTCTTAAAAAAAAAAAAAAAGAAACATTTAGTGAAAAGCATGATACTACTTTATATTTTGTAAATTTTATTCATGTCTGGCTGAAAGGAGACAGCTCTATTTGCAGTGTGCTTCTATGTGTGCTTCCACGTACAATCTTTTGCAGTATCGCATGCCTTGGAGTTCTGGAAAACAGTATTACAGAAGAAGAGTAAGGCAAATAAATATCCCATTGTTACTATGAAACTCTATTAGAGAATAAAAGTAAAGTAAATAATATCTTAGTTTTTCTATGAAAACTAAGTTTACTTTTAAATATGGCAAGCCCCCTGAAAGTATCTCAGGAACCCCACATGATCCCTGGCCTACACTAAGAACTGCTGAAACCAAG
This sequence comes from Tupaia belangeri chinensis, assembly GCF_000334495.1. Classification (NCBI taxonomy): domain Eukaryota; kingdom Metazoa; phylum Chordata; class Mammalia; order Scandentia; family Tupaiidae; genus Tupaia; species Tupaia belangeri. The sequence goes on from NW_006159706.1 coordinate 186,573, forward strand.
TACCAAAGACAATGGGACACTGGCATGAAGACAAAGAGAAGAATGGAACCAAGAGCCTCAACAGATCCTTATATGACAGATCCTGATTTGTGATAAAGGCGGCTCTATGGAGCAGGGAGGAACAGTCTTGTCAGCAAGAGGTGCCACAATCATCATCATCACTGTGACCAGATAGTCACACAGGAAAAAAATGACCCTTAACTCACACCACTGAAAAAATTCCAAATAGACTGTTAATCTAAATGCAAAAAAAACAAAAGTCACAGGAAATAATGTAGACTCTAAACTCAAGCAGCCACTTCAGGAAAATCTGGCATCTCCACCTAAAATTGAAGATCTGGGGCCAGCAGGTAGCATGAAGGTTAAGGCGGCTGGATCCCACATGACAGACTGTACAGTTCGAGTCCTGGACCCAACGGCTTGAAAACACACCAGGCACATGTGCATGCATGCCCAAAATCCTGAAAGGAGAATGAAGAAGGGATTGTGACATGGCCAACCCTCTTGAGGAATGATTTCTCACTTTTCCCTTTCTCTCTTGTTCATTCTTCGATGAGAACACTCACCTTATAGCAAAACTAAAGTAAAATTGAATATACACAAAAATGTTCATAGCAGCAGTATTCATAATTGCTGCAAATAGCAGACAACTTAAAATGTCCATCAAAGAGAATGAATAAATCAGCTATGATATATTCATATAACAGAATATTATTCGGCAATGACTAAGGAATAAAATACAGCCCCACGGAACATGGATGACTATCGCAAAAAATACTGAGTGAAAGCAGCCAAATGAAGGAAATAAATTAAGTGGCTCCATTTATATAAAGTTCAAACAGCAGGCAAAATAAAACTACCAAGTTTGGATGTAATCTTGGCTAGAAAAGTTAAAAAAGTGATTATTATAAAAGTCAGAAGAACAGAAGTTACTTTTTTTGTTTGGAGAGGTTTTTGCTATAGGGCGCATGCGCTTGCCAGAAAGACAGAAACAGACAGACAGAAAGCGAGAAATCACTCCCTGGGGCGATGGCCACGCCGCAATCCCTTCTCTTCCATTCTCCTCTCAGGATCTTGGGCATGCGCGCGCGCACACACACACACACACACGCCTGGCGTGAGTTTAAGCCACCGGGTCTGGGACTCGAACCGCAGTTGGCCACATGGGAGTCCAATGACATAGCCATTACGCCAACTGCTGGTCCAGGGACAGAAGTTACTTTTGAGAAGTAGAAAGACTACAGATGGAAGTTTAAAGAGGGTTTTCTGGGGTGCTGGCAATGGTGTACCTGTGCTTTCTCATTACAGCAAAAAAGATGCACAAATCAATGATTTTTCTGTTATCATTCACAAGAATAGTTTTTTAAAAAGATTTTTACAAATCAATTGGACCTGGTGGCAGTATATGATAAGGGAAGGGACGAAAGTGGCAACAATGCCCATTTTCTGACTTGTACTACTGCTTGGATGGTGGTGCCTTTCATTGAGATAGAGAACAGCATTTTCAGAGAAAGACTATGAATTAAATCCTGGACAAATTTAAAGTACTTTGAGACATCCACGTAGAGTGTCCAGTAGGTAATTAGATATGTAGATCCAGAATATATGTAAATGTGTACTCAAAGGAGAGGTCAGGGACAGAGAAAAATCTGGATTCATCTATAAGTGAAGCCATGGACATGGATATGATTCTTAGGGACAGAAGACTCACAGGAAGGCCTAAGGCTGATCTACAGGAAGGCCTAGGGCTGATCTATTAGAGCATCAGCTCTTAATGGCCAGGGAAAGAAATAAGCCAGCACAGAAAACTAAAAGGAGACCAAGTGACAAGAGGAAAGCAATCATGTCATGAACCATTAAGCAAGAGATGTCTCTTGAATAACCAGTCACTGGCTGCAGGTTGGTGCAGTGAGGGAGGTTATAGACTCTGCGTAATACTCAGCAAGCCAGTTTTTTCTCCGCCTCTTTCTGGCTGACTTGGGACAAGCAACAGCCCAAGAGAAAACCAATGCTTCTGAGAAAAGCTGAAAGTTTTTATGTCTTTTTTTTTTTTTTTTTTTTTTTTAGCATGTTACTTATGTGGGGCAAGGAATCAAGGCCCTCCTTTCACTTGCTCTTCTTTTCCCCTGACTTCCTGGAAGGAAGAGGACAGATGTGAGGGCACTGACTGGGCCTCTGTGCCATCCGGGGCAATCAGTATTAGAAAGTCAGCGCACTGGTGCTTCTTCCCCGTGACTGAAGTGCTATGAGAAGGTTCAGTCACACCTTGCTGCTTCTCTTCTCCAAGGACCAGCCAGGGCCAAACCTATCACCTGAGGCTGGTGGCCAAAGCCAGATCAGCAGTCAGCCAGGGCAAATGGGCTCTTTCTGGTTACACGAGCCCAGGCAGGTGACTGAAGTGAAATCAGGCACTGCTCACATCACTGGGCGAGAACTGGTCGAGAACTGGTCGTGTTCGAGTACTGAGGAGATGAAGAGGTTTCATCTTTCGACCCGTTTCAGTAAGAAACAATTTAAGCTTAAGTAGATTCCCCCAAAACAGCATTTCCACATGAACCCACGAGGCTCATTATAGTCTTCTGTCCTAGAGTTTGGTGCCAAGTCCTAGTAAAGCATAAAATGTATTTATTTTCTACATGTCAGTACAAACACATTAATACAAATCTCTCCCTCAGGAACCCCAGAGACTTGAAACTAGTGCTATCAACTGGGCAGAATTCTGATACTCCTGGGATCCCTGACCAGAATGCCATCTTAAAACGATCCTATGTGTTCTAGCAACACATAAATCACATATCCAAGTACACACACACACAAACGTACATGCTTACCTACTTCTTAGGAAACCATACAAATTCAACAAGAAAGAATAAACAGTACTCAGTATGTTCCATACTGACTGGTGAATAATAATAATAAAAAAAAAAGTTAACTGAAATAAAAACAAGCAATAATTTAAAAACTCATTATCACTCTCTCCCAAAAAACTTAAGGGTTTAAATTACAAGCTCTAAACTTGCCAAGGAACCACTGACAGAAAGGCAAATTGGTACAATCCTTTGGAAGGGAAATCTGATGGTAAATATCAGAAACCAATCCTGTTATTAGTTTTTTATTTTTATCCTAAATTCTTCCAGAAGGTTCATGCACTCTCTGGAGATAAAGAGACAAAAAGCATCCTCTCTAGGAAATGATCACACCATAATCACTTCTGTATTTCTCCCTTTCAAGATTTTAGGCACAAGGATGCATGTGCCTGGCGTGATTCTCAAGGCACTGGGTCCAGGACTCAAACTACAAGGTTGGACATGTGAGATCCAGCCTTAACCAACACACCACATGCTAGCCCGCCTTTTTATTTTTTACCCCCAATGACAAGAGAAAATAGAAAATAACAAAGGCTTTGTTTTAAAAATTATGGTGCTTTTTTTTTTTCTCTTTCGTTATATGGCACATGCACTCACCGGAGTGGCCATGCCACAATCCCTTCTCCTCCATTCTCCTTTTGGACACACATGCACACCCATCCAGTGTGAGTTTCAAGCCGCCTGGTCCAGGACTCAAACCACAGTCAGTCATGTGAGAGTCGAGCAGCATAACCATTAAGCCACCTCTGGTCCCCCAAATTAGGGTACATTCTTAAATGAAACTATGCAAACACTTTAGATGCTTGAATGAGAATTAACTCTGAAAAAAAAGCAATATATGAACTATTAAATTTATTTTATTTTCTTTTTGGAGAAGTTTTTGCTATAGGGTGCGTGCACTCGCCAGGAAGACAGAAACAGAGAGACAGAAAGAAAGACCCTTCTCCTCTATTCTCCTCTCAGGATCTTGGGCATGCTCACACATGCACCAAGCATGAGTTTAAGCCACCGGGTCCGGGACTCAAACCACGGTCAACTACATGGGAGTCCAGCAACATAGCCATTACACTAACTGCTGGTCCCTAAATTTCTTTTCTTTTAAAAATATGTCATAGGGTGGGCACTGAGGATAGGGGTAGAGTGAGAGGGTGGCCCTGAGAGAATACCATACTGCAATCCCTTCTCCTCCATTCTCCTCTCAGAGATGAGCATGTATGTACATGCACCCAGTGTGTTCCTCAGGCCATCAAGTTCAGGAACCATGCAGCCAGCCATGTGGGATCCAACTACCTCAACCACCATACCACAGGGCGGCTCCAACTACTAAATTTAATAATAGCTTATACTAGCTGAACATGTATACACACTAAAGTTGTGCTGACTGCATGTACACCTGCCATTTAATTCTTTTTTTTTTTTTTTTGGAGAGGTTTTTCCTATAGGGTGCATGCACTCACCGGAAAGACAGAGAGACAGAAAGCGAGAAATCACCCCCCAGGGGTGATGGCCACACCACAATCCCTTCTCCATTCTCCTCTTGGGATCTTGGACATGCACACACATGCACCTGGCTTGAGTTTAACCCACCAGGTCTTGGACTAAAATCGCAGTCGACATAGCCATTACGCCATCTGCTGGTCCTAACCTGCCATTTAATTCTACAACAGCTCTGCAGAGCATGTATTATCATACTAACCTCATTTAACACATAAGGAACCTGAAGCAGAGACTTAAGTAATTTGTCTACCATCACAGAGGTAGGACATGCAGAATCAGGATCATGAAATCTTGAACCTTGATTTCAGAACCTGTACCCCTAGTCACTATGCGAATGTTTTATAAAGTCAAAGGCATGCACTTTTGAAAACTTAGTTATGTATTTATTTAATATGCACTAGAAAAAAGTACCAAGCATAACACTGCTTGAGTTGATGACTCTTATTACTAAAGAGTTACTACATTTTAGTAACTTTTTAAGACAACTGTTATAAATTAATAGTACAGATGACACATATGGCAGAAGTAAGGAAGAGGTACTTGAATGCCATACAGTCTAGCAAACAATGCCCTCACCTTCAGAAGAGGCACTTTCTCCTTTAAACGCTGCCATATAGTATGGATTTTTCACAATTATGTATTACCTAAAAGACTATTTTCAAAAAGATAAAATTATGGGAACCAGCAGTTAGCGTAATGGCTATGTCGCTGGACTCCCAAGTAGTCGACTACGGTTCGCATCCCAGACCCAGTGGCTTAAAACTCACGCCGGGCGCGTGTGCGTGCGTGCCCAAGATCCCGAGAGGGGAATGGAGGAGAAGAGACTGTGGCGTGAACATCCCCCCTGGGGGGTGATTTCTCGCTTTCTGTCTCTATGTCTCTCTGTTTTTCTGGCGAGCGCACGCACCCTAGAGCAAAAACCTCTCCCAAAAAAAAAAAAAAAAAAAAAAATTATGGGAACAGAAGTTAGCGTAAA
>NW_006159706.1:191928-203508 GCF_000334495.1 Tupaia belangeri chinensis
GGGACCAGCAGTTAGCGTAATAGCTATGTTGCTGGACTCTCATGTAGTCAACTGCAGTTCGAGACCTGGACCCGGTGGCTTAAACTCAAGCCGGTTGAGTGTGCGTGCATGCCCAAGATCCCAAGAGGAGAATGGAGGAGAAGGGATTGCAGCGTGACCATCCTCCCTGGGGGGTGATTTCTCGCTTTCTGTCTCTCTGTCTCTCTCTGTCTTTCTGGTGAGCACACGTGCCCTATAGCAAAAAACCTCTCCAAAAAAATAAAAAGATAAAATTATCAACTCCTCCTGGAACATTTTTAAAATAAAACAAGAATAATGACACTATATTAATTTATACTACAAAAAATAAGAAACATTCTTAGTGTAAGGTAAAAGTTAAGAATAATCAATTTAAGTAGTCCTTAATCATTAAATTAATTACAGTAAGGAAAAGATAATATACTGTCAATTACAATAAGAATGTGTATGTGTGTGTGTGTGTGTCCCCACAGCCTAGGGGTTAAAGGAGCTGGATCCCACATGGCTGACCAGGGTTTGAATTCCAGCCCCAGTGGCTTGAAAAGCACTGGGCACATGAGCACATGTGCACCAAATCCCAACAGGATGAAGAAACGGAGAAGGGACTACAGTATAACCATGCCCATTATGGGCTGCTTTTTTGTTCTCTCTTGCTGACTGTCTACTTCTGCCAAGTGCTCAGGCTCTCTGGCAATTCAAAAATGTGAAAACGATAGATTATAGGAGGGTTTTCCCCCTAACTAATTTACTCTAAAAAATATATACATTTTTTAAGGTTTTTGCCATAGGGTGCACTCCCCAGAGAAAGACAGTGAGAAGGAAAGTAAGAAATCACCCACCCTCCCTGCCCCCCGGAGTGATGGCCACACCTCAATCTTTTCTTCTCCCGGAATTTTGGGCATACACACACACGTATGTATATACACACGCACACACACATGCATGCACACACACACACACATATGCGCAGGGTGATTTTCAAGCTGCCAGGTCTGGGATTCAAATCACAGTTGGCCACATGGAAGTCCAGCACCTTAACCACTACACCACCTGCTGGCCCCTCTAATCTAATCCTATCTTTTTAAGGTATTTGTTTTAAAAACAAACCAAAGCAAATCACAATGGGCATTTAGGTCTAATTGGTATCATATAAGCAAATGCAGAATAAACAAAAACACTACAACAGCATTCCTTGATGGGGAGGTTTGTTAATAAGGGTTGACTCCTTTGCACATTCATAAATTCAGTGCAATTCTAAGTAAAACCTCAGTGAGATTTTTTTTTTAACTTATTTACTTCTTCTATGAGCAAGAAAGAAAGAATCTCCAGCAGAGTCTCAGTCAATTCTGGACCAGGTGCACAGTACTCGGGAAGGTCTCTGGATGTGATCCCAGAACCCTCCCATGTGGGCTGGACTCCCCAAGTTTAAGGTTTTAGTGCTATACCACTGCCCAGTCCTGAAATGTAATTGTTTTTTAGAAATCAACAAAATAACTCTAAAATCTACCTGAAAGAGTAAATGCATGAAAACAGCTAAGAAAAAAATTTAAATGAGTACACAAAGGGACTTCAAAAAGTTCATGGAAAATGCTTGCCATGAGAAAACTATGCATGGAGTTCAAAATTTGTTTGCATCAAAATAAACTTTAATTCTGCCTTTCCACAAATTGTTTGAAGTCCCCTGGTATTTCCACTATCAGACATCAAACTTCCTATATAAAGCCCAAGAGAGTGGGGGCTATGGTGACAGATTAGACAATGCTGTATTAGATACCATTATTTATTATCATTTAAAAATAAACACAAAACATTTAGTATTTGCAACTGCTCATCTCTGTGAATCAGGTTTTCTTTTTTTTAATAAAGAATTATTTATTTTATTTCATTTATTATTATTAGTCTTTAGTTTGAACAGAGACAGACAGAGAGAAATATAGAAAGGAAAAGAAAGCAAGCTGCCAAGTCTGGGACTTAAACCATGGTCAGCCATGTGAGTCCAGCACCTTTAGCCACCATGCCACCTGCCAGCCCCGAATCAGGTTTTCTTGATACTATGGAATCAAAATAAATTTGACTTAAGACTGTCCCAATCATTCATAATTTAAAGTTTGTTTTCATCAGAACATCTTTATTGCTCTTATTATAAATGCTATAAATTTGTGCTTTAAAATATGTAGATAGAATAAATGCTACTTTAATCTGTTTCTCATATTGTAGATCCACATAAAATATCACTGGAACAGAACTGAGAATACAGAAAGACGCTTTACATATATAATAAAGTCTTGTAGTATTTAAAATTTGGACAAGTTAGTAAATGGTCAATAGCCTGTAGACACAGAAGTAAATTCCACAAAAGTATAAAAGAGTTAAATGTGAAAAAAGTTTTCCAACAAAATACATGAGAATTTTTTCAAAAACAACCTTGGGATGGTAGAGATTTTGACAAATGAGAGTAACCACCACTGTTCCCCCTCACTAAAAAAATAAAAATAAAACGCTACACAGAAGTGAAAGCTCTGACCACAGGAAAAGTTAAAATTTGGGGCCAGCCAGAAACACAGCGGTTAAGGCAGCTGGATCTCACATGGCCAACCCCCACAGTTCAAAGTCTCAGACTCGGAAGCTTGAAAAACACGTCAGGTATGTGTGCATTTGTACCCCAAATCTCCCAAGAGGTTGAACAAAGGTGGCAAAGGGATTGTAGCATGACCATTATCCATGGGAAGTGCTTTCTCTCTTATCTTTTCTCTCTTTCCTTGGCAAGTACACATACTCTCTGGCCAAAAAAGAAAAGAAGAAAAAGTTAAAACTTCTATGTGAATAAAAGACAGAAAGGAAAACAACACAAAACGTCTGTATGAATAAAGACACTATAAACAAAATTAAAAGACAACTGACAAATTTGGAGAAAACACATGTAATACATAAAACGAAAGATTAACTACTGTGATATCTAAAGATCTCCTAGAACCCAGTAAGAAAAAGAGACTACTAGAAGGGAGGAAATGGATGAATGAATGGACAGGCTATCCATAAGAAATACAAATGCCTGCACAAAAATTAGGTTGCAGACTCATTTAACATCTAATCAACCGTATTTTAGATGGTTAAGGGATTTTTTTTTTTGAAAACTAAATGAAAAACACACATTCATCCTGGGACCAGCAGGTGGCGTAATGGTTACATCGCTGGACTCCCACATAATAGATGGCAGTTTGAGTCCCAGCAGTTAGAGTCCCAAATCTGGTGGCTTAAAACTTACACCAAGTGCATGTGCATGCATGCCCAAAATCCCAAGAGGAGAATGGAAGAGAAGAGACTGTGGCATAACCATCCCCCCTCGGGGGTGATTTCTCACTTTATGTCTCTCTGTCTCTCTCTCTTTAGTGAGTACACAACCCTATAGCAAAAACCTCTCTAAAAAAATTTTTAAATACACATTCACCCAATATAAGAACGGGAAATGTACTTCTGAACTTAAGACTATAAATGAAGACATTAGAAAAATTAGTTTTCATGTATTTTTTTTAAAAAGACCTTTGTACTACAAAAATCAAACTAAAATGCTAAATTAATTTTTTTTTAATTTTTTGCTATAGAGTATGTGTGCTCATCAGAGCTAGAGACAGAAAGAGACAGAGACAGAAAATGAGAAAGCACTCCCCAGGAGCAAGGCCATATCACAATCCCCTCTCCCTTTCTCTTTCTTCTCGGCATTTTGGACACACACATTCAGGTGCTCAGCTTGTTTTTAAATGGCCAAGTCCAGGACTCAAACTGTGCAGCCATGTGGGATCCAGCTGCCTTAACCTCCACACCATCTGGGGGCCCGCATGGTAAAAACTTTAACAAATTATTAATATCCTTTAAATATGTAAGACATTTGTCTAAAACAGTATGAAAAAGTTGGGCCAACTAGTGGTGTGGTGGTGAAGATGGCTGAATCCCACATAACTACTGTGCAATTCAAGTCTCATATCTGTGGCTTGAAAATCATGCCAGCCATGAATGAATGCATTCCCAAAATTATGAAGAGGGAATGGAGAAGGGATTGTAGTGTGACCATTCCACATGGGGGTGTAGGGTGCTTTCTCATTTCTCTCCCCTAGCAAGCACACATGTCCTCTGGCAAACTAAAAGAAAAAAAGTTAACTAAGACTACACAAGCAAGGCTCAAGAGAATAAAGAGTTAATAAAAATATGAAAACGATTAAACATTGCTGATACTTGGGGGGGAATGTGTATCAAAATATGAGATCTCATTTTTTCATATAGAAATTCATATATTTAAAATGTAATACCCAATATTGACAAGGGTGCAGGATACCTAACACTTTCTTTTATTACCGATGGAATTCTTTTTCTCTTTCTTTTTTTTTTTTGGGGGGGGTGGTACTATAGGGTGCAAGCAAGCACTCACTAGAGAGGGGGGAAAAGGAAAAAAAGGAGGAGAAAGAGAGAGAGAGAGAAATCAATGGTGGGGGCGGGAAGTGGCCAGGCAACAACCCTTTTCCTCTGTTCTCAGAATTTTGGACACACATGCACAAGCACCGAGTTTATTCAAGTAGCTGAGTCTGGAACTAGACCCACGTGGTTGGTCATATGCAATCCAACTGCTTTTTTTTTGGAGGGGGGGAGGTTTATACCACAGGGCACGTGTGCTCGCCAGACAGACAGAGAGACAGAGAGACAGAAAGTGAGAAATCACCCCCCAGGGAGGATGGCCACGCCGCAATCCCTTCTCCTCCATTCTCCTCTCAGGATCTTGGGCACGCACACACATGCGCCCGGCGTGAGTTTTTATAAATCACCGGGTCCAGGACGACTACATGGGAGTCCAGTGACATAGCCATTATGCTAACTGCTGGTCCAGCCATCCAACTGCTTTAATCTCCATGACACCTGCTAGAACTACTGGTGGATTGACATGGGAAAATATCTTCTATATATTATGTGAGGAGAAACATACATAAAGTATATACAATATTGGGCCAATAGGTAGTGTGATAGTTAAGGCACTGGCCTCCCACATGGCCAACCATGGTTTGAGTCCTGGACCTGACAGCTCGCTTTCTCACTCTCTCTCTCCCTCTAGTGAGTATACGTGCCCTATAGCAAATTTAAAAAATAATAATAAATAAAACTAATACATAACTATTTTTTAAAGTATATATAGTATGATCTCAACGATTAGGTCGTCACAAAAGTCATAATGTATTTTTCTGTTTTTCTGCGCAAAAATGCATCATGACTTTCCCAATGACCTAATATGTTCTAAAATAATAGCAGCTGAGTTTTATGAGCACCTTGGTGCCAAGCGCCGTTCTAAGACTGTTTTATGTACTGGTGTTAACTTCCTATTCACAATAATCCTATGAGTTAAGGCCATTATTACTCTCATTTTACAGAGCAGGAGACTGATACAACAGAGATCAAGTAATGAAGCCAAGTTTTCAGTCAAGCTTGACCCTAGAGTCTGTGTTCTTAACTATTAGCACAATATATAGAAATAAATCAAACTCTCTAAACACAGTGGAGCTGAGTATACTATTCACTTTAACTCCTCATTTTATCATGGATTTTCTAACACTTTACTTTCCAAATACAATGGTTTTTAAAAAAAAATCAATCCCAAGACAGTAACAATAAGCGTCCTTGAAATTCTCCTAGTTATAAATGCTAATGACCAATGAAATCTTAACATCATAATCCAAGGGCTTTAAAATTTTAACTTTTTTATAAAAATTAAAACTTTATGTGAATCCACAAAATGAGAAACAGATGACAGTAGTTATTTTATTCTATTAGTGTATTTTAATTTTTTTTTCTTGGAGAGGTTTTTGCTATAGGGTGAATGCGCTCACCAGAAAGACAGAGACAGAGAGACAAAAAGCGAGAAATCACCCCTGCCAGGGGGATGGCCATGCTTCAATCTCTTCTCCTCCATTCTCCTCTCGGGATCTTGGGCACGCTCGCACACATAACCAGCGTGAGTTTAAGCCACTGGGTCTGGGACTCAAACTGCGGTTGACTCTGTGGGAGTCCAGTGACATAGCCATTACGCCAACTGCTGGTCCCCTATTAGTGTATTTTAAAGCACAAAGTTATAACATTTATAATGAGAACAATAAAGTCCTTCTGATGAACACAAACTTTATATTATGGATGACTGCGGCACTCTTATGTCAAATTTATTTTGATTGCACAGTATCAAAGAAAATCTAATTCACAGAGATGAGCAATTACAAATGGTAGGTGTTTTTGTGATCTTTTAAAAAAATAGTATGTTAATGGTATCAAAAAATTTAATTACTTGTCTAGAAGTCTGGAAAGTAAAACATTTCCAAGTTAAATCTGTAATAAACTAAAAGATGTGAATACTCAGTAATCACAAAAACTTTGGTAAAAAATTAAAACTTACAATATCATATATTAATCATCAAGATACACAAGGCGATAACTTTACTGTATAATCCAATAACAAATTTTGTTATGTAATTTTACATAAACAAACAAGCACTGCTCTGAATTTTTAAAATACCAACAGAGGCACAGCTGCAGTAGCACAAGTGAGAGGGTGTCACTCTGCAATAGCTGGGCTGGCTACATGGGAGACACAGGTTCCATGCCCAGCCTAAACAGGGTGGGCATGTACCTGTGAGCTACCTGATCAGGAGGCTGGGGCAGAATGGCAAAAATACCTCTCCCTCCCCCACAAGCTCACCCTCTCTTTCTCATATAAAAAATAATAAAATGCTAATATAAAACTAAACTCTTACTAATTAAACGCATTTTTAAAAATTCAAGTAAGTATATGTTGGGGCAGCAGGTGGCATGGTGTTTAAGGGTGCTGGACTCCCACATGGCCAACTATGGTTCAAGTCCCAGACCTGGCGGCTTGCTTTCTCACTCTCTCTTTCTCTCTCTCTCCCCCTTTATCCTTATCTAGTCAATTAAAATAAAGAAATAAATAAAGTTAAATAAAAAATAATTCTTAAATAGCACTTTCACAGGTCCTCCCCGATGCAGTGGGGCTAGGATTTGGTAGCTAATGCTGAGAGAAAACCCTTGACTGTCTCCATGCCCTGGGAATATACCAGTGGCGCCTATGCACAAAGAAAGCAAGAAACTCTATTCCAAGGACTGTTATCCTAGGTGTTAGCACTGTGGATAACTAAACTTTTCTGCTTATTTTCCTCAAAGTATTTTAAATGGGATGCCGAAAAAAAAAAAGAAATAGAGAGGGAGACAGGGTCTTGCTATGCTGCCCAGGCTGGCCTCAGACTTGCAATCCTTCTGTCTCAGCCTCCTGTGTATCTGAAGGACACAGTTAACATTTTAAATTTTACTTATTATTTTAAAAGTATCAGTAATTATAAACTACAGGAATTTGCAGGAGAAAAAAAAAAACGCATGCAAAGGTCCCAAGCACTCTTCAACCAATCTCCCTCAATGATATAACTTGCATAAGTCTTAAGACACTATTACTACCAGATAGGACCAACAGTTGGCATAATGGCTATGTCACTGGACTCCCATGTAGTCAACCGTGGTTCAAATCCTGGACCCGGTAGCTTAAACTCATGCTGGGTGTGTGTGTATGTGTGCTCAAGATACCAAGAGAGGGAACCAGCAGTTAGCGTAATGGCTATGTCGCTGGACTCCCACGTAGTCCACCGCAATTCGCATCCTGGACCCAGTGACTTAAAACTCACGCCGGGCACGTGTGCATGTGTGCCCAAGATCCCAAGAGGAGAAGAGATTGCGGCGTGACCATCCCCTCTGGGGGGTGATTTTTCACTTTCTGTCTCTCTGTCTCTCTCTGTCTTTCTGGGGAGCGCACGCGCCCTGTAGCAAAAAACAACAACCAATAAAACCTCTCCAGATCTCATCAGTTTTATATGTAGTATGTGTATGTGGTGTTCTATGCAATTTTGTCACATCTGTAGCTTTGTGTAACCATAATAGAGATACAGAACCATGCCGTCCCCCAACAGGCTCACTTATGCTACCTCTATAAATCACACTAACCCTTCCCTTCCATTTCTAACTCCTAGAAACCAATAATTTGCTTTCTTTTTTTTCATCACTAAGCATACAACTCCCTTGAAATAACTGGACAAATCAGTGATCTCCTAACATACTAAAATTCAGCCTAAGCACCAGCCCCATAGTGCAGTGGTCAAGCACTGTGCAAAGGAAGCTGGATCCCACATGGGCAACTAGCTTTCAAATCCTGGCCCTAGAGGCTTGAGAAAAACAGGTCAATCACACTTGCATGGGATCCTGAGGAGAACTGAAGGAAAAAGAAGTATAGCCTGACCAGGTCCCATTGAGGGATATTCTCGCTCTCAAATGTGACATCTGGGATGTTTTTTGTTTTTGTTTTTTTTTTTTTTGAAGAGGTTTTTGCTATAGGTTGTGCACGCTCACCAGAAAGATAGAGAAATAGAAAGCGAGAAATCACGCCCTAGGGGGGATAGTCATTAACACAATCCCTTCTCCTCCATTCTCCTCTTGGGATCTTGGGCGTGCACACAAACACACACACGCCCAGCGTGAATTTAAGCAACCTGGTCCAGGACCTGAACCACAGTTGACTACATGGGAGTCCAGGGACATAGCCATTACGCCAACTGCTGGTCCCTATCTTCTGGCATTTAAAAAAAAAATTAGCATGATTTGCATTTGAGTGCATATACTGGGTCATCTGAAAAGTCATGCCATATTTTTCTGTTTTTCTATGCAAAAATGCATCATGATTTTTCCAACAATCCAATAAATGCTTAATGTTCTAAAGTTTAAAATACTAAAATGTGACTCAAATACTTATGAAATCCCCACCAACATAAAACAAATATTCCAAAGAACAAATTTTGAAAACTGGTCATCTAACACAATCTAGTAACAAGTAGTTTATAGGATAAAAACACAGGACTCAATGTTTATGTCTTATTTGTGTTTTTAAGAACACGTGGTTCTTAAGAATGTCTAGTTTTGGGGTCAACAGGTGTGTAGTGGCTAAGGTACTGAATTCCCACATGGCCGACAGAAGTCTGAGTCTTGGACTTGGATGTGGTAGACTGAAATTCATGCTGGGCATGTGTACACACATACCCAGGATCTCAAGAGGAAAATGGAGGAGACGGATTGTGGCATGGCCATTCCTTCTGGGGGGGTGATTTCTCACTTTCCCTCTCTCTGTCCCTCTCTGGCAAGCACATGTACCCTATGCAAAAACTAAAAGAATGCCTGGTTTTGCACTTTTCTGGCCAAGTTCTAGATTCCAGTCCTTTCCAAACCCAGGTAAGGCCTACGTTACACTCAAATATGATCACTTGCTATTTTCCCAAAATGAACCATTTTCTACTCTTTTTCTCATACAATTCTCTAAACTTCTTAATCATGGAGAAAATAAATTCCTTTTCAATTCCTTAGTTCTGGGGGTCATTTAGTCAGTACCACACACTAGGCACAGTTCTTGTATCTCTAACTCAATGCCTCTCCTCAAAAAGTGCTACCCGGGACCAGCAGATGGCGCAATGGCTATGTCGCTACACTCCCACATAGGTGACTGCAGTTGGAGTCCCGGACCCCGCGGCTTAAAACTCACAGCAGGCACATGTGCCTGTGTGCCCAAGATCCTGAGAGAAGAATGGAGAAGGGATTGCTGCGAAGCCATCCCACGGGGGCAGGGGGTGATTTCTCACTTTCTCTCTGTCTCTTTCTGTCTCTGGCAAGCACATGTGCCGTACAGCAAAAAAATCTCTTAAAACAACAAACAAAGTGCTACCCTAACCTAGTACAGATTCAAACTTTTTCCTCATCCTCCTACTTCCAGGTCCCTGGATCCACTTTATCTTTCTTCCCTATTGCCAACATGGTTAAGTCTTCCTGATAGCTCACCCCTTTGCGTATGTTACTAACTGGGTGTGACAAATGCCAATTTTAGGCCTTAGAAGGCGAACACAACACTCAAGGAACTTCCTTCTTTTTTTTTTTTTTTTTTTAGAGATTTTCACTGTAGGGCGCGTGCACTCGCCAGACAGACAGAGAGAGACAGAGAGACAGAAAGCGAGAAATCACCCCCGAGGGGGGATGGTCACGCCGCAATCCCTTCTCCTCCATTCTCCTCTCGGGATCTTGGGCACGCACGCACACGCGCCCGGCGTGAGTTTTAAGCCACCGGGTCCGGGACGCGAACCGCGGTCGACTACGTGGGAGTCCAGTGACATAGCTATTACGCTAACTGCTGGTTCCCTCCAGGAACTTCCTTCTTGAGGACCATTGGAAGTAATGTCCTTGATTCTCCAGAAAGATCGCTCTAAACAGATAAAAGTAATAATACTGTCCAGGTGGTTTTGTCACACAGAAGTAAAAAAAACGGCAGCACTGTTTGAGTAACTGTTTTTTAAATTTGGCTGATGTGGATATTGCTCTGTCAATATTAGAGCTAAATGGAATTTAAAGTACTAGTAAAGACTCTGCCAAATTATCTGGGTTAGAATCAGGCCTCTGCCAACATACTATCTAGGATCAAATTTCATTTACATAGTATGTACTTCAGTCTTTTCATCTATAAAATGGTAATAAACACTGGGTTCCTCATAGAACTGTTTTGAAAATACATGTCAGTCATTCAGAGCCCTGCCTAGCACATAATGAACATTATCTGTAAGTATTGACATTTATCTCTAGTGTAGAGCAGCGCAGATTCACCTCTTTATGATATCTATTCCTCTTTTTCTTCCCTTTTTTTTTTTTTTCCTTTTTCTAGATGCACGCTCGAGATAGAGATGGTCCAGAGAGAGACAGTCAGAGAGAGGGAGAAAACACATGTGTGGGGAATAATCACACTGTAATCCTTCTCCTCCATCTATCCCTTCTGGGCTTTTGAGCACTCCTGTACATGCGCCCAGCATGTCTCTCAAGCTGAGGTCCAGGACTCATCCACAAGTCAGCCATGTGGGATCCAGCTGCCTTAACCACCAGGCCACACACCTGCCCTCTCTATTCCTCTTACATTCTTTCAGTTCTAAATACTGTTGGCAATTTCCATATCAAGAAACAATAACAATCATCTATATTTTATTTCATAAATTCATATTGATCAAAACTACCAACGTTTATTTTATATACTAGCATATAACATTTCACTAAATATGAATAGAAATCTTAAAAAGTATGAGGCGATGGAGGCCAGTCGGTGGCATGTTGGTTAAGGCACTAGACTCCCACATGGCTGACCATGGTTCAAGTCCAGGACCTGGGAGCTTGAAAATCACACCAGGGGTGTGTGTGTGTGTGTGTGTGTGTGTGTGTGTGTGTGCGCCTAAAATCCAGAGAAGAGATTAGAGAAGGGACTGCAGCATGGCCAGCCCCCTTCGGTGGTGATTTCTCACTTCTCACTGTCTCTCTCTGGCGAGTGCATGTGCCCTATGGCAAAAATCTTTTAAAAAATTTAAGGGAACCAGCATTTAGCATAATGGCTATGTCGCTGGACTCCCACGTAGTTGACTACGGTTCGCGTCCCGGACCCGGTGGCTTAAAACTCACGCC
>NW_006159706.1:203588-209203 GCF_000334495.1 Tupaia belangeri chinensis
TTCTCGCTTTCTGTCTCTCTCTGTCTGTCTGGCAAGCGCACGCACCCTAGAGCGAAAATCTCTCCAAAAAAAAAAATTAAATAAAAAGTAGTAATGATACAAAGAATGCTGAGCAAAAGCAGGATATTAATCAAAATGTATAATATGATGTTTCAGCTTTTAAAAAATGGGGATAACATGGGAACCAGCAGTTAGCGTAATGGCTATGTCGCTGGACTCCCACGTAGTCGACTGCGGTTCGCCTCCCGGACCCGGTGGCTTAAAACTCACGCCGGGTGCGTGTGCGTGCGTGCCCAAGATCCCAAGAGGAGAATGGAGGAGAAGGGATTGCGGCGTGACCATCCCCCCGGGGGGTGATTTCTCGCTTTCTGTCTCTATGTCTCTCTCTGTCTGTCGGGCGAGCGCATGCACCCTATAATGAAAATCTCTTAAAAAAAAATGGGGATAACAATTTCATCATATTTATGCTGTATATGAATAAAATGGCTCTGGGAAGTTACATGGCACCTGTAGGAAGAAAGAACTATAGTATGCCTGGAGGAAGGGTAATGAGGCGATTTTCACTTTGTTACCTCTGAAATCTAAAGGAGCAAATGCTTTACCTATACAAAAGTTTAATTAAAAAAAACGGGATGGGGGCCCTAAATAAGTTCACCGGGAGCCAGGTTTAGTCTTATTTTGCTAGTACCTGTTTCCCTGGGCAAGTCACTTAACCTACTCAGTAGAACACAACAAGGAACAGTAAACATTTCTAGGTTCTATTCTAATTCTAAAAATCTACTATCTCAATTAGGTGGTAGTAAAACAAATGGTACTTATTTTTTTTTAAGACATAGGAGATGTACTAGTTCAACATTTTGTAGAACATAGCAACTTTTTGTTGGGGGGGAGAGGTTTTTGCTATAGGGCATGCGCTCGCCAGACAGACAGAGAAAGACAGAAAGACAGAAAGCAAGAAATCACCCCCCAGGGAGGATGGCCATGCTGAAATCCCTTCTCCTCCAGGCTCCTCTCGGGATCTTGGGCACGCATGTACACACACCCGGCGTGAGTTTAAGCCGCTGGGTCTGGGACTAGAACCATGGCCGACTACATGGGAGTCCAGTGACATAGCCATTACACTAACTGCTGGTCCTGAAAACATAGCAACTTATTATGGACTTTTCAAATAATATTTTTATGGTTTTGAGAGCTACAGAATTATCAAGCCTATTAATCCTTCAAATCATTTGTATTATTTTTATACAAAGATTCTCCTTAGAGGGATCTAATGTAACTTACAGGAAATACCTACAGAGAATATTCTGCACTATATTTTGTTTTTCTTGCACTACTTTTTTTTTTTTTTTTTTGTCAGAGGGCGCATAGAGGGTGCCTGTGCTCGCCAGAGACATTCAGAGAGAGAACACACCCCCAATAGGGCATGGTTACACTGCAATCCTTTCTCCATTTCTTTCTCCTTTGGGATTTTGAGTGGCGCACACACATGTTAAGTGTGTTTTTCAAGCCACAAGGTCTGGGATTCGAACTACACTGTCAGGCATATGGAATCCAGCCACCTTAACCACCGAGCCACAGGCTGGCACCTGAAATTGTTTTAAATAGACTTTAAGTCTTTGTGTATGCCATGGAATAGGCAATAAAGTCCATCAAAACAATTTATGTTCAAATACATAAATGACTATTCCTAAGACAACAAAGTTTTTCTACTTAAGGCATTTATTATGAGACACTGCAAAAAAAAGGTAACACCTGTTGGGTAGGGCAGGCAGGTGGTGTGGTGGTTAGGGGCACTGGACTCCCACATGGCTGACTGTAGTTCAAGTCCCAGACCTGGCAGCTTGCTTTCTCACTTTCCTTCTATCTCTCTCCCTCTCACTCTGTACCTCTCTAGTAAAATTTAAAATAAATAAATTAAATAAACTTTAAAAAAGTAACACCTGCAGCTATTAAGTGAGTACCTACTTTATTTCAGGAATGCACATGTATCATCTTCAATCCTAATATTTGTAGGACAAAGTAAGTTTTAATATCCTTATTTAACGTAAGAAGAAACTGAGGTTCCATGAAGATAAGTGACTAGCTTGAGGCCTCAAATCTAAGTGGCAGAACAAAGAGCCCATCCATCCTCTAGACTGAGCTCAGTGCACCAAATGAAGGAGACAGGGGCTCTCTACCTACCGTTGGCTGGCAGGCTGGTGCAAGTTTGCAGCAGTTTTCACTAGTTCAGGGAATAATGAGGAAAAACAAGGACATGAAAGTAAACTTTTCAATTAAGCAAAAGGGTTCAATTTAAAGGTCTTTAATTCTGGGTCTGTTCTTTCAAATCGTTTGAGTTAAAATATCCTTTTTAAAAAAAGAAATGATGGTGACAGACAGTGGTGTGAGTTACCATTGTTATGTTCACTGGCTGTACTTGGTAGAATAAAAGAATTGGCAATTCTATTGCAGCTTCCCGATTTTTTAGAAAACATTTCTTTTGAAATTCAGAAGTCTGGACTACTCCTTTACATAATTATGCTTCCTAAAGTACTAAAGGACTTTATACATAGACATATCCACCCCCCAAGATACTCTCATTAATCTTTACTTTATTCTATTTGGATTAGGACCTTAAGGCTCAAGATATGAGAATACAGTAAATTTAAGCAATCCAAAGTCACAAGCATTAATGCTAGATCCTGGAAGAGGACTTTCCTCAGGATCTTTTTCATCTGTTAACATTTCCTACCCTTAACTGTTAATTCTAACTTGAACCTGGGCTCAAACTTCCTTTTCCTGAAGTAGTCTCATCTTTGAATATTACTGCTACACGGCAAGGCAATCAATACTCAAATGAAAGGAATTTGAGGTCTTCTTTCATTAGCACTCTTTTTCACCTTGACAAAAATAAAAACTTTTAATGTTTATTCTACCCACTTTTAAAAGGAAATTAGTTAATATATTAGACTTAGACGCTTTAATTTCCAAATCTCTGTGTACACATGTACATATGTGCCAGGTTTTCAAAAAGTTCATGGAAATGTGTATTATGACAAAACTATGTGATTTCAAAATTTTTGCACCAAGATAAACTTGTACTTAAACTCCATTTTCCCACACTCTCTGAAGTTCCCTCCCATTTGATTTTGCAAGTAGTTTATAAACAGGCTGATCAAACTGGATAATTTTTTTGAACAGTGTGTACCTGGCAAATAAGTTACTTACTCCTATTATTAGCATGTATTATCTCTTACCTATTTTCAGTGGGATTCAAATTTAAAATATTTTACATATACAGCTACACACTAGTTTCAGTTACAATGTATTAAATTCTCATTTGAAAGTCAATTTTAGTCTTACATATATTTATATGTACTTTTTTTTAAAGAGGTATTTTTGCTATAAGGTACATGCATTCACCAAAGAGACACAGAGACAGAGAGAGAAAGTGAGAAATCACCCCCCGGGGGGATGGCCAAACTGCAATCCCTTCTCCTCCACCCTCTTGGGATTTTGGGCATGTACATACTTGTGCCTGCAGTGAGTTTTAAGCCACCAGGTCTGGTACTCGAACTGCAGTCGACTACATGGGAGTCCAGCAATATAACTGTTACACAATCTGCTGGTCCCTATTTATACATACTTTTTAATATACTACTTGACCTTGGGAAAAGCAGATGGTATAATGCTTATGTTGCTGGACTCAGACATGGCCAACCGCAGTTCAAGTCCCAGACCCTGCAGCTTGAAACTCACACTGGGCGCATGTGTATGCATGCCCAAAATCCCCAGAGGAGGATGGAAGAGAAAGGACTGCAGTGTGGGCAAATATATATATATATATATACACACACACATATATATGTATATACACTACTTGATCTCATTTAATATTATTTTACTATACTTAATGAAAAAAGGGGAAAAGGCACAAAACCTTGGTTCTTTCAGGATATGTAACACTAAGAATATTTAGAGTCTATATGTATGATTCAACAATATTCCTTTTTAAAGGAAAGTCTTTTGAAGACCTTATCTAGTACTCTTTCCAGGCCCAAATGTTAAAAAAATCCAACAAATTTATTATAGACTATATAATGTCCCCCCAAGAATCTAAAAGTGGTAATAATTCTGCCTAAATTCCATATTAATCTAATATAAAAAGTTATTTTTTCCTTGTTTTTTAAATACTTGAAATGTGCTGTTGCATAGTCTTTTTCCTTGTGTATTTATTTGTTCCCCTAACTTTGGGTACAAGGTACTTGGAAGTTTAAAAGTCCTTCCAAAAGTGAAAATAACATAAAAATGTTTTCAAAAATACACTCAGTGGTTCTGAAGGGCATCAGAGGAATAACAAATAAGCTTAACTTGGTTCACGATAATCAACCAATGCAAGTTTTTTGTTACTATATTTTTTTCACTCTATACTGATAAATGCATTTTTGAAAAATGTTTAATGCAATCATAATGATAACTATTCCCAATAATGAATTACAGAATTTTGTCTTAAGAGCAAATGAGATAGACTATCTGGTCCATAAAAAAGTTTGCCTAAGTGGAAAAGATTGGCAGCCTGAAGTTTGTAAACAGTAGCAAGAAAAACTCCAGTGCTGGCTTGTTCATGTAATCACCAATAAGTGGGTCAAAATCAACAGTGAGCGATATACATTTCTGTCTACCTAGCAATTTACCAATCAACAGGGGGAGAATAAGTTGCTCAAATGTGACTATTAACAAAAACCGAAATATTAGGTACAGTAAGTCTCTATTAAAATTGTAACCTATCAATTTTGAAATAATTTATTTGCCTTTTTAAATTACCTCTCTTTTATGACCTCTCCCATAAGAGCAGCCCCTTTAAAAACGTAAATTTCTTTTTCAAAGTAACTTGCCTAGCAAAATTTAATGCATTAAAATAAAAGGCAAAAGACAAACCAATTACATTTAAAAGAAAAAAAAAACGAAAATTATCAGTAAAACAAGCCAATCGCTCCACTTTAGCAAAGTGTGTATTTTAAATCTTCGGTGGGTAGCCTATTATACTAATCAACGACGTTTAAAAGTCATCATAATGCCTAAAACACGATCACTACACATAACATACTCCTTCTCTACTCAAATTAAGCTTAAATTAGACCCAAAGTCGGGCCATTTCCCCCTCGCGGTAACACAGAAATTACGAGGGGGAATCCAAGAAATCAGATATGTTAAGTGCCTGTATCTTCTTCCAGAGAAGGGTCAAATTCGTGTTTGCCCGCAAATGTCACTGTCTCAAGAAGTCTGCAAATTCTCATTAGCGCTACAGAGTACAAAGAGGCCTGAGCACGGAAACACCTGTCCTAGCACCGGGAAGACAGTGGGAAATGCAGCCCCCTGAGCTCACGCCGGCCGCACAGCCTCGGGCTGCAGCGATCGGGGACCAGGGATGGACAGTGCCCTCATGGCTCCCTTGGGCAGGGTCCCACACCCCGAACCGCCTCCCACGGCAAGAACCAGGAAACCTGTCAAGCCGGCAGGGACCCACCCTCTGCAAACCCCCCTCGCGCTCCTCCCCAACCCGGCCCCAGCCTGCCCAACTGCTCCTGGTCCGCTCGGCCTCCCGGCTGCACTCTGCCACCTCATCCCTCCTCGCC
>NW_006159706.1:210424-213581 GCF_000334495.1 Tupaia belangeri chinensis
TGGCGCGGAGGGAGGGGGCAGAGCGCGCAACCGCCGGGGAGGCCCGGCCGGCCGGAGACTGTGGTGGCGCGACGCGGCGCGCGCCTGGGCGGGGGCAGAGGGGCGCGGCCAGTTGAAAGGGGCGTGGCGTAGGAGGGGGCGGGACAGAGTGGCGTGGGAGGGCCTTAGGGGACCCGTGCTATGAATGTATTTTAAAGAATACCACCGGGGGTACTAAGTCAAGCCCTCGGTCCCTCTCTGTGGGGGTGACAGTCAATTGACATCCTTTTCTGTCGTTATTACTTGATATTTCTGACCAATCCAAGTCAGCCCTAGCCAATGTCCCCAAGCTCCATAGCCACGCTTCCATGACCTGATCCCCAGACACTCTGTTCACCATGGGCAAAACTTCTTTTTTGAATGTGAAAAACTATTTTTTTAATAAAACACTTTTAAAAATGACTTATAAATGTCTCCTCTGTGAGCTAAATTTGAAATGGTTTAATATAATTCATATAATACAGAAAAATATAAAGATGAACTTAAAAATTAGGACAAAGGAAAAGACGAGTTAGAATAAAATGAAAGACAGGTGGTAATACAGATAAGCAGGCCAGAGAGACAAGCACGTTGTAAAAGTTGAGCAATAAATTTGTTTTTGAGCTTCCTGGTGGCCAAAAGGAAAAGAAAAAACACACGTATGTGATTCTCACTGTCTATGAAGAAACAAGAAAGCTTGGAGATTGCCAGCATTTCCCTGACTGCAGCTCTCCAATGTTTAGTGATTTCGAGTAGTAAGCAATGTCCTTATATTAGTTATCTATTGTCCCGTAACAAATTACCCCAAGCTCTGCTGTTGGGACAAACACTAAACTTTTCTCATAGTTTCTGTAGCCCAGGCATCTGAATGCAGTTTAGTTGGGCGCTCTGGCTCAGGGTTACACAGGAGGCTGCAATCAAGATGTTGGCCAGGTCTGTGCTCATCTCAAGGCACAGGACTTTTCTTTCAAGCTCACTCATACGGCTGTTGGCAGGCCTATGATCCTCTCTGACGGAAGGCTGGATGCATCCATTCCTTACCACTGTGCATTTCCATATAGAGCAGCTGGCTTCCCCCACAGCAAGGGATAGGTGAGAGAGCAGTCGTTTTGTTTTTCGTAACCTAATCTCAGAAGCGACAGCTCATCACTTTCACATATTCTATTATGTACTTAGAACCTAGTCCCAGGGCCAGCAGGTAGTGTGATTAAGGCGCTGGATTCCACAGTTCAAGTCCCAACCTGGTGGCTTGCTTTCTCACTTTCTTTTTAGTTCTCTCTCTCCTTGTCTCTCTATTTCACACTCTCTGGTGAGTACACATCCCCACAGCAAATTTTAAAAGTAAAATAATAATAAATTAAATTAAATAAATAATTCTTAAAAAAAGAAAAAATAGGGGCTGGCAGGTGGAATGGTGTTTGAGGTGCTAGATTCTCACATAGCCAACTGCTGTTCAAGTCCCAGACTTAGCGGCTTTCTTTCTCACTTTCCCTCGCTCTGTAGCCAAATTTAAAAAATGATAATAATAATAAATAAAATTAAATAAATAATTGTTTTTTAAAAAAGCACTAAGTAAATACATAAAAAAATAAAATAAAGAAGTTAGTCTCAGGGTCAGCAGATGGTGTGGCAGTTAAGGGCACTGGACTTCCACATGGCTAACTGTGGTTCTAGTCCCAGACCTGGTGGCTTGCTTTCTCACTTTCTCTCTCCTCCTCTCTGTCTCTCTCTGGTCAAATTAGAAAACAATAGTAATAACGGTAAATAAAGTTAAATAAAAATAATTCTTAAAAAGAAAAAGAAGCTAGTCCATAGGTCTAGCCCAAATTAAAAAGATTACACAAAACACGAATAGGGGTCTTATTCAGAGCCATCCTAAAGGCTGTCTACCACAGTTCTCAAAAAGAGAACTAATTCCACTCTAATTCTCTAATGGTTTTCGTTTTCATAAATCTATGAATTCTCTCCTGCAAACGCCCTTCTTCTGGATTATTTTATTCAACGAATGAGATCTCTTGATCATCTGTTTCTTTCACTCATTATGTCTGGGTGGTTTATCTATGTTATTGTATGTAGCAATTGTTATTTTTTATTACTGTGTTCATTACATGAATAACCACAATTTTATTTATTCATTCTACTGATGATGGACATGTGGTCTATTTTTAGCCATTACAAATAAGGCTGCTATGAACATTCTATAAATGTCTTTTGATGGACATAGTACTTATTTCTACTGGGAATACATCGTGTATATATACTGAGTGATATAGTATTATTAAATACTGCCTCTAGTCCATTTAGGTCCTCCAGGAAGCAGATGCCAAGGTAAACTTCGATGTACGAGAGGCTGGTGGAGAGTTCAGATGGAAGGGCGATGGGAAAGTGGCACGCTCTGCGGGTCAACCCAGGTGGGAGTGTTTTCAAGTGCGTACCAGGAGACTTCCGGGAGAATGCAGGGCACATTTGTGCCCATGATTCAGGGCTGGCTGAGGCTGGGGGGTGGATTGCAGCAGGCTCTGTTGGGGGTTCCCTCTCTCTCTGCTCACTGTCTCTCATTTATGGAAGAAATAAAACTCTAAAGAGAGAGAGAGAGAGCAGGGCTGACCCTGCAGTGCAGTGATTAAGCACTGTGCAGGTCCCACATGCCAGGTCCCACATGTCGATCCCACGTGCCAGTCAGGGTTTGAGTCCCAGCCATGGTGGCTTGAAAAACACACCAGGTGCATACCCAAGATTCACAGGATGGAGAACTGAAGGGGAAAGGATTGTGGAGTGATCAGGCATTGTTGAGGATACTTTACTCTCTCCCTGTCTCTCCCCCCTCTCTCTCATGCACATAGCCTCCGGCATTAAAAAAAAAGAGAGAGCAAAACTTTAAAAAGAGAGAGAGAGATTTCTAGGGGAAATGCCTGTGAATTACAAGGAGAGACGGAGTAAGTGTAGACATGGAGGCCCCCAGACCCCAGTGCAGCTCTGACAACTGTGAGAGCTCTGCGATCTCAGCCAGGCTGACAGGGAGCCCCAGGGTAGAGTCCATCACAGGAACTGACTGGAAGGCAGGAATGACTGGAATCTGGTGCTTCTGCCATGCGCAGCCCTGGGCTGGGAGCAACCCAAAAGGACACACCTCAGCAGG
>NW_006159706.1:213612-222026 GCF_000334495.1 Tupaia belangeri chinensis
GGAGGAGCCAAAGGTGCAGCAGCTGGAGGCTGTTGGCCAGCTGGCGCCTTTACAGCAGGCTCCCTTGAAGGGACATCAGAGGGGGACCCACCACGGCACACTACCAAACAGTTATCCAAAATAGTTGTGCCAATTTAAACACCTGCTAGCAATGTAAGAGACTTCCTGTTACTCCACATCCTCACCACCCGCTGGCATTGCC
This sequence comes from Tupaia belangeri chinensis, assembly GCF_000334495.1. Taxonomy (NCBI): domain Eukaryota; kingdom Metazoa; phylum Chordata; class Mammalia; order Scandentia; family Tupaiidae; genus Tupaia; species Tupaia belangeri. Next base: position 213,815 of record NW_006159706.1, read on the forward strand.
AGTGCTTTTCGATTTAGGCATTCTGGTGCCTCTCTAGAGGGATCTCGGAGTGATTTTAAAATCATCTTTCCTTGATGATGAATTCAGCATCTCTTCCCGTGCTTGTTGACCCCTTAGTGTTCCTTCATGAGGTACCATTCAAGTCTTCTGCCCATTGCCCAGGACTGGCAGGTAGCGTGGTGGTTCAAGTGCTGGACGCTCACATGGCCACCGCGGTTTGAGTCCTGGACCTGGTAGCTTGCTTTCTCACCTTCCTTTTCTCTGTCTTTCTCATGTTCTCTAGTCAAACATTAAATAAATTAATTAATTTAATTAAATAAAATGAATTATTCTTTTTTTAAAAAAATGAGTTGCCTATATTTTTCTTATTGGTTCAGGAGTTCTTTATGTATTTTGATACAAATCCTTTCCCAGATGCATGCCCTGCAGTACCTTTGCCCCCACACTATGGCTTGCCTTATCCCTCTCTTTTGTTTATTTCTGTAGAAAGACTTTTGCTATAGAGTGCATGCACTCACCATAGAGACAGAGAAAAAGCAAGAAATCCAACCCCCCCCAACCAAGGAAGATGTCCAAGCTGCAATCTCTTCTCCTCCATTCTCCTCTCAGGATTTTGGGACGCACACACATGCACTAGGCATGAGTTTTAAGCCACCGGGCCCAGAACTCAAACTGTGGTCGATTACATGGGAGTCCAGCAACGTAACAATTATGCCATCTGCTAGACCTGCTTTATCCCTCTCTATTTTTTGCTGAACAGGAGAACAAGCATCTTTGATCTCCTCTTACACATTCCACAACTTCTCACCTTGAAGTTCTCACCCAAACTTAGACTTATTTACTTATTTACCACTTAGACATCTGTTTCTTCTGGAAGGTTGTCCCAGCTCACTTGTAATAATCAGGACTCTAGTAACACAAACCCAGCTCACCAGGCCAGGAACTCAAACCCTACCAGGGCTCTCTCTCCCTATTTCCCCACCTCTGTGGTCGAGTTTGTTCTCTCAAGGCAGCTTTTGGCATACAGGAGGAAAGGTGGCTCCCAGTAATTCTTGCATCTTATATCTCTGTTTTCTCCCACCTGAAAGGGATTGTCTCTCATCTGTTCAATAAAATTTATGGTAGGTCATTGTTTTAGGCTGAGCTCTTTCACTAGGTGCCAACAGACCAAACCATGTGCCTAGCGTGAGTTTCAAGCCACTGGGTCTGGGGCTCGAACCTCAGTCATCAATGTGGGAGTCCAGTGCCTTAACCAGTATGCCACCTGCTGGCCCTAACCTGTGCTGGTTTTAAGATTTCTCAATGACACCTGGAGATGTGCCTTTCATCCCATTGAGCTCAGCTATCTGTTTAAGCTTTTTTCCCCTTATGATATTTTATCCAGTATTTCTGTATTTGTGTCAAAAAGGATATATACGTTGGCTCAATTCACCATGCCAGAACCAGAAATCCAAAAATGTCTCTGCAAGATTGTTCATGCCCCCAGACTTGCTTTGCTAAGTTAGAATTCTGTGTTCTGCATTTTCTGCCAATGTTTCCAAAAAGATCACATCAAAGATTAGAGTAGGACCCTCAAAGTGTGGCAGCAGTAGGCCAGAAATCTTTTTCTCTCTCAGATATTTATTTCTTTCATGAGAGTGAGGGCAAGAAAGAGAAACGTCCTCAAAAGGAGCTCCTGCCATTATTCCAACCCCCCAGCCCTTCTGGGCCAGCCAGGATCATGGGCTCATGTACCCAGGTCAACCAGGGAACCGAGCCCATGATATTCCACATGGATCTGTCGTTGCGTGAGCAGTGCACTGCCACCGTGCCACCAAGATGGCACCCAAAAACCTTTCTATAGGAGAACCTGAAAGCCCAGGCCTTTCAGGGCACTTCAGGAAAATGCCACCCGAGACATACTCTATTGAGAGGGCATGAATGTTTCATTTTCACATTGAAGGGATAATGGGCCCTGCTATCATTTCTTTATTGTCAGAACAAAGCAAATGCTCACTTTTAAAAACTGCATGAAAAGTAGACCTGTAAACATCCCTCCTCGTACACAGACTACCTGCTAACCTACCCGACAGAGACCCCCACTGAGCATACACCTGTGTGCTAGATGATATGTTATATTTAAACTTCATATAAGACTATGCCCACTTCTCACATTAAGAAAATAAGTCTCGCGCCCGCAGGTGGCGTGAAGATTAAGGTGCTGGATTCCCACATGGCTAACGACTGCGGTTCGAGTCTTGGAAAATGTTAAAAAAAAAAAAAAAAAGAAAGAAAGAAAGAAAGTTTAGAGGATTAAGTCCTTGTCCACTCATTGTAAGAGCTTAATTAGCACCCAGGCCTGTAAGATTCTAGTGCAGCTTTGTTTCCACCACTGTGTGGATTTCCTCTGATAAACACCACTCAATTTGATGTGGATGCTCTGTGCGTTACCAAAATACAACAAGTGGATTATTCCCCTATTCCACCCCACCCCATTCTACTCTATCAGTGGAACCAAATGTCACAGTCTCTCCTCATTCCTACCTCAAGGTGGAACAGAGCTGGCTTCCTTGTGGTCAGGTGTAGGCTGAACCTAGGGTTAAATCTTGAGGCCCCTGGGTTGTGTCTCCAGCGGTGTCCTTTCCTCTCAACCTCCCAAGCTCAGTGCTGGTTCCCTGACCTCAGCCTTAACTTGGTCTCAGCTCAGCAGTTTCCCTCGCCCTGTGATTTTTCTAGCAATCGAAGCCTGTGACTTCCCCCACCAGGCCTCACATCCCTGTCATCCTGTTCTAAGTCCTTCGCCTGCATTAACAAATTTAATCCTAACAATGGCTTTTGACATAGGAACTACTGTTTTCTGTTTTATAGATAGGAAACTGAGACCCAGAGAAGCAAAACTAACTACCCCAAATCACATAGCTAGTAATTTATAGAACTGGGATTCAAACTCCAGCAGTCTGGCCCCTGAATCCATGCTTTTAACCCCTGTGCTGCGAGCTAAACCTCGTAGAGAATTTGGGGTTTATTTCCTTAGCAATTCCCACTATATAAGACAACATGTGTTACATTTATTTATCTTACATCTGTCTCTCTCACCAGACTATAAGCCCCTTGAGAGCAGAGATCTTTGTTTTGTTAACTGCTGTATCAGTATTTTGAATAGCCTAGACCATAGGGTAGGTACCCAGTAAGAATATTTCAAATGAATGAATGAGAACACATTCATTAGTGTGTTTGCTATTCATGTATTTGCACAAATAATAAGCCAATAGCAAATATCGTTTCCCAAATTAAAAGGAAGTCCTCCCCAGATATGATTATTTTTCACCAGCAGTAGTCAGACATGGCACTGATGCAGCCTTTGAGATGACTCCAGCCCCAGCCACTGCAATAGCATGAAAAACCCCTGGTGAAACCAGTGACCTACCAGAACCAAGAGAAGAAAAAAGTTTGTTTTAAACCTGTAAGGTTTGGGGATTATATATTATGTGTCAAGAGTAACTGAGGTATTTCCCTTTCCTTCTAGTTCCCTGATTCTCTTATTCACCAAACCTAGTCTTTCCCTGAGTCCTGCTCTGTCCTAATCGATGTTTTCCCCACAGACCAGCAGGAGACAAGCTGGGGTGTCTCCCTGTTCTTCACCGCGACTCACAGACCACTTTTCACTTTCTTAGGCTAACCTTAATGTCTCTGCAGTTTCCAGAACTTTTTCCCTGTGAATACTCAATCTCCCATGTGATTGCAGCAAGCCCTGATTTTCCCGACTCCCTAATTAAGGAATTCTGAGATGCTTCAAGGAGGTCTATAAGCCACTCTGAAGGGAACCAGCAGTTAGCATAGTGGCTATGTTGCTGGACTCCCACGTAGTCGACCGCGGTTCACGTCCTGGACCTGGTGGCTTAAAACTCACACCGGGCACGTGTACGTGCGTGCCCAAGATCCTGAGAGGAGAATGGAGGAGAAGGGATTGCGGCGTGACCATCCCCCCTGGGGGGTGTCTCGCTTTCTGTCTCTATGTCTCTCTCTGTCTGGCGAGCGCACGCGCCCTATAGCAAAAACCTCTCCAAAGAAAAAAAAGCCACTGTGAAGAGGTGAGAGTCAGTTTTCCCATGGTCCCCTCTAGCCAGCAGTAAAGCTCAATGCCAGCCACACCTGCCTCTCCCTTTACACCACACTCTCCTTTTCTTGCATATATTTTCTTCGCTCTATGAGTACAAGAGCATGTTTGAGCTAATCAACGTGCATACTTCCTGTTTAAAGTAGAACATATGATAAATAAACCCCTGCCAAGATGCTGAATTCCTGGGGGGACTGTGTGTTAAAAGCAGTTGTTGTCAAATATAACTCCTATGAATGCTTATCATTTTGTTTATTTTAAAACTTCTTAATTACAGACTTCCCAAGATACTCTCAGCAACTCAACAAGTCACAAGAAGCCCACGAATAAATTATTCAAAAATAATTAACAAAAGGCTTTACCTTGTTTCATAATTTAGTTGATCTTTTCAGATTTAATTAGTCTTGCTGTTATAGAAAATACTTTTTAGAAGAGGCTGTTCCGTGTTGGGAACACTTCTACAAGCCCTTCAGCCATGACTCATACACAGAGCAGGGAAAACCTCTTTCGTAGAAGAAATACAGGGGCCAGCCAGTGGCGTGGAGGTTAAGGTGGCTGGATCCCACATAGCTGACTGCTTGGTTAGAGTTCCGGACCCGGCAGCTTGATAAACACACCAGGCATGTGTGTGCACATGCCCAAAATCCCAAAAGGGGAATGGAGAGGAAGAGATTCTTGCATGGCCATCCCTCCCAGGAAATGTTTTCTCATGCCTCACCTCCACTCTGCCCTTCTCTCTCCAGTGAGCACCCATGCCCTCTAGAAAAGAAAGGAAACATTTTATAAAAGTATATTGAATGACGGCAATTTTTAAGCATCAGAAGTATTGGTCTGGAATAAGAGCAGAGAAGGAGCGTTGCCTTGGATAAGGGCATAAATTGGAATCCCAGCTTCACTACTTAACTAGCTGTGTGTACTCAGCAAGACACTTAACTTTCTCCTGCCTCAATATCTCCATCGCCAAAACAAGGATGGCAGTAGCACCTGCCTCAGAGGGCTTGGGAGAAATAAAAACATATGTCTGGCACACAGAAGTATTTAATAGGGGCTGGCAGGTGGCGTGGTGGTTGGGGGTGCTGGACTCCCACATGGCTGATCGCAGTCTGAGTCCCAGACCTGGCGGCTTGCTTTCTTACTTTCCCTCTCTCCCTCTATGTTCCTCTCTGGTCAAATTAAAATAAATAAATAAATAAATAAAGTTAAATAAAATACTTCTTTTTTTAAAAAGGAAGTGTTCAATAAATGCTAGATTGTTACCTTAATCCTTGTCTTCATGGGTGAAAAAAAAAAATGCAGCATTGGATGAGATTAAATTCTTCCCAAAGCAATGCCTTAAAATAAACTGCTATTCAAAAACTAAAATTATCATATTGGGTAAATGCTATCCAAATTTTAACTGATCTATATTCCAATAACTTCATGAAATAGAAAAAAAAGAAAGCAAAGTTACATAGAACATTTAACAACTAATTTAAAATGCAGATTCTTGGGCTTTGCCTCACACCTGATTTCAACAAGAGGAGAATCCTAGGAGTATGTATTTTTAGTTAAGCCCTCTAGATGAGCCTTAGACTCAGGCAAATTCAGTTAGTAACATTGATCGAAGGGTTAGTGAGTATATTGGTTTTCCTGAGAAGGGTAAGCAGTAGGTTCTACTTTGAATACTCTCCATATTAAAATTATTTTGGCCATAAAACAATAGGTACTCAAAGTTTAATGTGCTTAAGAATACCTAGGGAGTGGGACCAGCAGTTGGCATAATGGCTATGTCACTGAACTATGTGGTCCACTGCGGTTCGAATCCTGGACCTGGTGGCTTAAACTCATGTCAGGCACGTGTGCATGCATGCCCAAGATCCCGAGAGGAGAATGGAGAAGGGATTGTGGCGTGGCCATGCACCCTAGGGGTGATTTCTCACTTTCTGTCTCTGTCTTTCTGGTGAGCGCACGCTCCCTATAGCAAAAAAACAAAACAAAACAAAACAAAACAAAACAAAACAAAAAACCTAGGGAGTTACTAAAAATTAAAATTCCTGGCCCTACCTCCAGAGATTCAGATTCAGAGATCAGGGCGGCTTCAGGAACCTGTATTTTCTTTTTTTTCCCCTTTGGTTTTTGTTTATTTGCCAAAGGGCACATGCAATTGCCAGAGAGGAGAAAGCACCCCTCAATGAGCCATAGTCATGCAGCAATCCCTCCTCCATTTCTCCATCCTGTCAGGATGTGGGGCATGCACACACACGCTCCTTCTGTGTTTTTCAGTGTACTAGGGCCAAGATTCGCACATTGTCCAATTGTGGGATCCAGGTCAGCTTAATCACTAGGCTATGGGCCAACTGAGGAATCTGCATTTTCAACCAGACTTCCCTCCATGGTGAGTCTTTAAAAGACACTTTTAAATTTTTTATTTATTTATAGTTTTGAGAGAGAGAGATTTTTGCTGTAGGGCACGTGTGCTTGCCAGAGAGACAGAGAGACAAAAAGAAAGAAATCAGCCCCCAGCAGGGATGGCCACACTGCAATCCCTTCTCCTCCATTCTCCTCTCAGGAGTTTGGGCACACATGCACACATACCTGGCATGAGTTTTTTGTTGTTGTTGCTTGTTTGTTTGTTTTAATTTTTTTGAGAGATTTTCACTATAGGGCACGTGCGCTCGCCAGACAGACAGAGAGAGACATAGAGACAGAAAGCGAGAAATCACCCCCCAGGGGGGATGGTCACACTGCAATCCCTTCTCCTCCATTCTCCTCTTGGGATCTTGGGCATGCACGCACACGCACCTGGTGTGAGTTTTAAGCCACCGGATCCGGGACGCCAACCACGGTCAACTACGTGGGAGTCCAGTGACATAGCCATTACGCTAACTGCTGGTTTCCCCTGGCATGAGTTTTAAACCACCAGGCCCAAGACTCAAACTGCTGTTGACTACGTGGGAGTCCAGCAATGTAACCATTATGCCATCTGGTAGTCCCAAAACACACTTTTTTAAATTAAAAAGCTTTTATTTATTTATGCCTTGAGAGAGAAAGAGAAAGGCATCCCCAACAGGGTCTTTTTTTTTTTTTTTTTTTTTTGCCAGAGGGTGCCTGCTCACTGGAGAGAGAGAGACAGACAGACAGAGACAGAGATAGAGAAATCCTTCCATGGGGTATACAAACATGATAATCCCTTCTCCATTCTCCTCTTGGGATTTTGAGCATGCACATCCATATGCCTGGCATGTTTTTCAAGTTGGGCCCAGGACTCAAATTATACACCTAGCCATGTGGGATCCAGCCATCTTAACCACCAGACCACAGGCTGGCCCCTCAGTAGGATCTTTATGCCATGATCCACTTTCAGTCCCAACCAGCCTGAATCACAGTCATGCAGGAGTGTATCTGGAATGCTCAGGGAGGTCCTGGAATATGAACTCAGTATATTTCTCACATTGGTCTAGTTATACAACTGCCTGGGTCCCAGCATGACTTCTTAGAGAAAAGATTAATGAATTTCCACTCAAACTATCTGAAAATTCTATCTCTGAAAGCTTTTCAAGAACTGGAATATAGGACCAGATCCCTAGCCTAGTGTTTAAGGGAGCTGGATCCCACATGATCAAACATAGTTCAAATCCTAGTTCCAAGGGCTTGAAAACACATGCTAGGGGTGTGTGTGTGTGTGTGTGTGTGTGTGTGTGTGTGTGCCCAAAATCCCAATAGGACGGACAAATAGAGGAGAAGGGATTGTGGTGTGACCATACCTCATGCCTTTTTCTCTTTCTTTCTCTCTCTCTCTGGTGAGGCACACGCCCTCTGGTGATTTAAAATAAACAAGAAACTAGACTGTAGCTTCTATCTTTAGTAATAATTTTATTTTTACAGCTATTAACTTTTTTTTTTAGAGGTTTTTGCTATAGGGCACATGCACTCACTAGACAGACAGAGAGAGACATAGAGACAGAAAGCGAGAAATCACCCCCCAGGGGGGATGGCCACACCACAATCCCTTCTCCTCCATTCTCCTCTAGGGATCTTGGGCATGCGCACACATGTACCTGGTGTGAGTCCACCGGGTCCGGGATGCGAACCGCGGTCAACTACATGGGAGTTCAGCAACATAGCCATTACGCTTAC
>NW_006159706.1:226841-234341 GCF_000334495.1 Tupaia belangeri chinensis
CTCGCCAGACAGACAGAGAGAGACATAGAGACAGAAAGCGAGAAATCACCCCCCAGGGGGGATGGTCACACTGCAATCCCTTCTCCTCCATTCTCCTCTTGGGATCTTGGGCATGCACGCACACGCACCTGGTGTGAGTTTTAAGCCACCGGATCCGGGACGCCAACCACGGTCAACTACGTGGGAGTCCAGTGACATAGCCATTACGCTAACTGCTGGTTTCCCCTGGCATGAGTTTTAAACCACCAGGCCCAAGACTCAAACTGCTGTTGACTACGTGGGAGTCCAGCAATGTAACCATTATGCCATCTGGTAGTCCCAAAACACACTTTTTTAAATTAAAAAGCTTTTATTTATTTATGCCTTGAGAGAGAAAGAGAAAGGCATCCCCAACAGGGTCTTTTTTTTTTTTTTTTAAGAATCATTTTATTTAATTTTTATTTATTTATTTTAATTTGACCAGAGAGGGATAGAGTGAGAGAGAGAGAGAGAGAGATGGAAATTGAGAAAGCAAGCCACCAGGTCTGGGACTCGACCCGTGGTCGGCCATGTGGGAGTCCAGTACCCTTAACCACCATGCCACCTGCCAGCCTCCCCAACAGGGTCTTCATGCCACAATCCTCTCCCAGCCTCAGCCAGCCAGTATCATGGGCACAAACACAACTGGCATACACAAGGACACCTCAGGACACCAACGTGGGACCTTCTCGTGTGGCCTCAACATTGCATTGTTGCATTACTGCTATGCCACTGCAGCTGCCCTGAAAGACACTTGAGACTTGTTATTCACTATCATCATCACCAGTTTTTCCATTGCTCACTGAACCAGGACTGTGCAGTGCTGCCCCCCAGGGCCTCGGAAGTGCCTGTCCGAGCTCAATACAACACTGCCTCTGGCCTCAGTTCCCCCAAATCACCATCACTGTCGGTAGGCCTTCCACACTTGCACTGTCCCCACTGGCTGAGCCAGGATGCCGTCATCACTGATCCCACAGCTTCTCAAAGGTGTCTGTGAATAGACCCCTAACACCAACTGGCTGCAAACCACTGCTGCCACTGCCTCAGTGTCATCATTATGGCCATTGATCCAAAACTGACAGGTGGCGCTGCATGTCCACAGAGGAGCCGCTTCTGAGCTGGCCTGCCTCCACATCCTGCTGTCACCTCACCTCTAAAAGGCATCATCTGTGCCCCTCTATGTGGCAGCTGCTTCATTAGAATAAGCAAGCAAGGAGAGCAAGAGAAAGTGCCAGAAAGAGAGAGAGCCAGTGAGGTACAAGTCCTAGTCTTTTGCAACCTAGTCATGGAAGTAATACCCATCCCCTTTGCATATTCTATTCCTCAGAAGCAAGTCACCAAGTCCAACCCACACTTAAGGAGATTACACATAAAGGAGTACTAGGAGGCGGGGATTATCGGAAGCCACGTCAGATCACTTCCACAGTTGATGTGTAAAAGTTAGGGAAGAGGTCAGAACCACAGAAATATAAAATCTTCTGGTGGAAAAAAAAAGGTCCTATAAATCTTGCCACCCACTGAATTCCTACTAAAACTCGCTGCCAGTGGCTTTTCATTTTATGTTTGCACAATGACATGGTTAGAAATGGTACCCTTATCATAGTTACACTGGACAAGAAACCAGCTGTCGGGAACGTTCACCTTGCCCATGTAGGCACCTGTGGAAATACTGAAAAGTTCAGAAGATTCTAGTCTCTTTAAATGATGGTTAAATACTTTAATGAAAGTTGAAGTGTAAACTGTAAATAAAGATTTGGCCTAATTTTAAAAGTAACCTGCAACATGGAGAATGTTTTTGCAATAATTAGTCCACATCTTTTGGTATATAAAACACCAAAGAGGGACCAGCAGGTGGCGTGTTGGCTGAGGTGCTGGACTCTCAAAAGGTTGACCATGGTTTGAATTCCAGACCTGAAAGCCTGCTTTCTCAATCTCTCTCTCTCTCTCTCTCTCTCTCTCTTTCATGCAATGCCCTATAACAATTAAAAAATAGTAATAATAATAAATTAAATTAAATAATTCTTTAAGAAAAAAAGATCTTTCTAAGGAGGTGAACAAGATAGCAAATTTTAAAGAAAAAACTGATGGGTGAATCTAGTACAATCAAAACCAGCCATCAAGGGGCCAGCAGTTGACATAATGGCTATGTCGCTGGATTCCCACATAATTGACCACAATTTGAGTTCCAGACCCAGTGGCTTAAACTCATGCTGGGCGCATGTGTGTGCATGCCCAAGATCCCGAGAGAAGAATGGAGAAGAAGGGATTGCAGTGTGGCCATCCCCCCTGGGGGGGTGATTTCTCTCTTTCTGACTCTGTCTTTCTGGTGAACGCATGCGCCCTATAGCAAACAAAAAAAAAAAAAAAAAAAAAAAAAGCCATCAAAGTCAGGAGTTTAGAATTCCCAAAGCAAGAAAATAAACAGATCTTGACCGGTCACAGTGGTACAGCAGTAATGCAATACTCCATGATGCTGGGGTCACAATAGAAATTCCCAGGTTCATGTCCCAAGGCCTCCTTGTACTATATATACATTGGCACACACATGCCCCTGATCCTGGCTGGCTAAGGTCAGGGGTGGATCACAGTGCAAAGACCCTGTTGGGAATGAGAAATAAACAAACTTCAGGAAAAAAGAGAAGAAATACATAGATTAAAAAAAAAAAAATAGGCCCTCATGCTTTATTCCTTTGATATTATTAGAGGTATTTTTCATTTGCAATTCTGAATTTGGCAGAAAAAGTGAACTGTGGCCCAGTGACTGGCCGACAGATTTCAGAGCTCACAGCATGCTCTCTGGGAAAGCCAAAGTTGTGGCTCTGTGATCCTTGGCCATTCACTTTACTCACAAGATCTGGCTCAAAATGACTGTTTATAAAAATCTACTCTAGCCTCCCCAGACAAAAGATTGTAGTTCCAAAGATATTCCAAAGAAGGTAATTAAGGTTGGGAGGGGTAAGGAAGGAAAGAAAAAAAAACAAAACAAAACAAACAGAAGGCCCAGTCTCTCCTTCAAATATTCCAGCCTCATATCGGGCAATTGTAAGTTTACAAAAATACATGCAGGACCCACCCTGAGGACCTCAGCACTTTTTTGGATATGTACTTATAGGAAGACAAATCTCTTTCCCCAACACACAGGACGGCCAAGATGAAAGGATCTTGGGGAACATGTGGTCTCACTCCCTAACTTTAAAGATGAGGAAATCAGGAACCACAGAGACTGAGTAACTTGCCAAGCAGATACACAAGAGCAGCTCTTATGCCCGCTGTTACCGCAAGGAGTCTGTCATTGGCAAGCAGGGCTCGATCCTGCTTGTGTTCACCAAGATCTGAGTCCAATATGGAATACCTAAAGATGACAGAGAAATGTCTCCACCTCAGAGAACAACTTTTAGGTTCGTTCTTTGCCTTTTGTACCTCTTTCACCAAGCTGTATTTCTCAACTTTGTGTTTGTGCAAACTCTTGAGCAGCACAAACTCCTGAACTAAGAGACACTCCACTCTGTTTGAAATTGAGAGCAAAGGCTAGGATGATTTGGCCTAGCTCCAAACTTCTCCAGAATCCTGAGGTGGCAGAAAAAAAAATATGTATTTTTTACCCATGGTGAGTAAAGACTAGGTTCATCAAAAAAAGGTAAAACACTTTTTTTAAAAGTCTTTTTTTATTTACTTATTTACTTAGAGATACCCTTGACAAGGTCTCACCATGCCACAATCCTTCCTTAACCTCCCACATAGGCAGGATGGCAATTTTGCACTCAGAGGATTCAAGTGGGCCCAGAGTCAAACCTGGATCTTCCATGTCGCACCCACATTGTGTCCCACCACCTGTGCCACCACAGTTGGGTTGAGGCAAAGCGACTTTACTCTTCAACTAAAATACATTCAAACCAGAAAAGAACACTGACTAATATTCTGTGAGTCTTCACAACTGTCCAAGTGGTAGGGATAGTTTGATAAAAAAAATGTGTAAATAAACCTGAAAAATGTATGCTAGTGGAGAGTGAAATAATTTGCCGACTTTTCGTTGTTAATTGCCAGGGGGCATGTGTGCTCACCAGAGTCAGAGACAGATGGAGAGAGAGAAAGCCACCCTTAATGGGGGCATGGTCACACTGCATCCCTTCTCTCTTATTTCTCTATTCTTTCAGGATTTGGGGCATGCATACATACATGCCTGAAGTGTTTTCCAAGCCCCCAGAGCTGGGATCTGAACCACGCACTGGCCATGTGGGATCCTGCTCCCTTAACCACTAGGCTATAGGGTACCAGTCTACGTTTCTACACATTTTTACTCAGCCCAAATGAAATTTAACTTTTAGTTCCAAATGCAAGAAGGTATATTAAAAAGACCAAAAAGAGTCACAAAAAAAAAAAAAAAAAGGAAAACTCTATCAGGGGCATTCAATGAAATTCAATGCTAAAAAATGAGGAAAAGGAGAAAAATGGAGGGTGAAATAGCAATGTTTACATCCAGCCCATGGCCTGAAGGTTATGAGAGCTGGATCCAACATAGCTAATTGTGCAATGCAAGTGCCAGACCCAGCGGCTTAAGAAATACTCTGGGCTGGGGCCAGCAGATGGCATAGTGGTTATGTCACTGGACTCTCATGAGGCTGACCATGGATTGAGTCCCAGAATCATGACGGGCATGTATGCCAAGTTCCTGGGAGGAGGATAGAGGAGAAGGGATTATAGCGTAACCATCCCTCCTGGGGAGTGATTTCTCACTTTCCCTCTCATTGTTTCTCTCTCTCTCTCTCTCCCTCCCTCCCTCCCTCCTTCCCTCCCTCTGTCTCTCTCTCCAGAGCATATGTGACCTAACCTCTTTAAAAAAAACCAAAACACTCTGGGCATGTGGGCACACATGCCCAAAATCTCAAGGAGAAGGAGAAATGGAGAGAGGAGATTGTGATGCGACCGCTCCCCACGGAGGAGCGCTTTCTCCTCTCCCTCTCTCTGTCTCTCTGGCAAGTGCATCCACCCTCTGATGGAAAAAAAAAAAAAAAAGAAAAAGAGCATATTTCAAGAGTTGAACAGGTATTTTTATCAGAGATAGTGTTTATTGGACTCCCTTCCATTAAAAAAAAAAAAATTGCCTTGAGGGCCAGCCAGTAACATGGTAGTTAAAGTGTCTGGGTACCCCGTGGCCAGCAGCATAGTTTGAATCCCAGACCTGGAAGCTGGGAAAAATGCCTGTGTACCCAAAATCTGGACAGGAGAAGGGAGAAAGGACTGTGGAGTTGCATCTTCCCTGGGGTGTGGTTTCTCACTCTCTTTCTACTTTTCTCCTTCTCCAGCAAGTGCATGTGCCCTATACCAATTTTTTTACATTTTAATGTAAAAAAAAATTGTCCGTGGAAATAAAATTACTATCTATTCTCTAAGGTTTCCACAATACAAAGAAAAAAAAAAGGGGGGGGGAGGAGAGGGAAGGAGAAAAAAAGAAAAGGAGGACAGGGACAAAAAGGGGGAAATCCCCAAGGAAACTGAAGGGCAGGTCCAAATTCTTGCTTCCCTTCTCTCTCCTCCAATTCTATATTTAGCACCAGAAAGGCTTCCAGGCCCTATTTTGGTTTATCTCTCACGGTTCTAATCCCATGCCTGTTCCTCAAGTACTTAATTAGGGAGGAAAAGCAATGAGCTAGTACAATCTGCTCCCCACTACCTCCAGAATTCTCCCCATGGAAATAGGACACAATAAAATCAGACAATGCAACATTCACTCCAGAGCAGCCAGGGATGCCTTTGTTCTGGTGAACCAGAATGAAGTTTAACTAAATATGCTGCAGAGCAAGTTAAGCAAAGTGGAAATGGGAAATAACTTCCCACTTCGCGGTGGAATAGTAAAAACATTAGGAATAGCTTTCTGGGTCTAAGAAAATCTGATGACCTACAAAGGATCATTCTCATTATGGTGTAATGAGATCACAGTTGAATTAAGTTAATAACGGTTAAAGTTAATGAAGAAGGCATCAGGTATTTTGCTTTCTTTAAAATGATGCCCTTGTTTTTGATCATATTGTTAATTGAAATGCTTAAATGTTTTAGGAATACACAGAAAATGCTGTTATATCTGGATCATTTAAAAGGCATGGTGGTTAAGGTGCTGGACTCCCACATGGTCAACTGAGGTTCAAGTCCCAGACCCAGTAGCTTGAAACTCATGCTGGGCACATGTGCATGTATGCCCAAAATCCTGAAAGGAAAATAGAGGAGAAGGGATTGCAGCGTGCCTCCCCAGGGGGGTGATTTCCCACTCTCTCTCTGTCTCTCCTGCAAGTGCACATTCCCTGTGGAAAAAAAATCTCTAAATAAATAAATAAATAAAAATTAAAGGTAGTGTATTATAATACAAGGAAGTGTCTAAGTGTAGCTTTGTCATTGACACTACCTCTGCTTAAAAATTAAAAAGGAGTTTAGTGGCCTCCAGCTAAGAGGTATCGCAGTAATCTGGACCAGAAGTGACTATGGCTGTCTTCAAACAGTGACAACGGGGAGGACGAGGCAGACAGGAGAGAAGCTGAGGGGCCGCACAGAACTTGAAGGGCAGTAGATCTGGAGGACTCTGGGTCTCCGAGATAAATGGCCAGGTATGGCACATGATGGAGCTGGCCCCTGAGCTGGCAGATGACAGAGCGCATGTGGCTGCAGAATCACCTCACCCAGAGCCTGCAAAGAGCTAGGCCACTGAATGAATTTAATGAGTAAACAAATTAGATCAAAGTAATGAACTCCACGAAGCTATGCATGAGGTCTTCTGGATATTCCATTAGGTAACCCCTTCTTCGGCACACTGTGCTCTGTGATGAGCACCATAGGGGACCAAGGAATTGAGGAGCACAGGAACATGGCCACAGTGACACCCTCCTTGTCTTGCCCCAGGCTTGTCCATTTGTTTCTATAATATAATCATTTTAAAATGGTTTCCCAGGGCCAGCAGGTGGCATAGTGTGGTTAAGGCACTGGACTCCCACAAGGTCATCATGGTTTGAGTCCTGAACCAGCGGCTTGAAATTCACATCACTGGGGCCAACAGGTGGCGTGGTGGTTACGGGCACTGGACTCCCACGTGGCCAACCACAGTTCAATTCCTGGTGGCTTGGTTTCTCATTTTCCCTCTCTCTTTCTCTATCTCTCTCATTCTGTCCCTCCTGGTAAAATTAGAATAAATAAAGTTTAAATAATCTTTAAAACTTTTTTTAAAAATTCACATCAGGTATATATGCATGCATGCCCAAAATATTTATTGAAAGGAGATTGGAGGAGAAAGGATTGTGGCATGGCCATCCCCTCACTTTCTGTCTCTTTGTCTCTCTCTGTCTTTCCAGTGAGCACACATACCCTATAACAAAAAATCTCTCAAAAAAAAAAAAACAAACCAATGTCAGTCAGGTGTGCATGTATGCCCAGAATCCTGACAGGAGGGAGAAGGGTTTGCAGTGTGATCATGCCAGACTTGGGGGGGAAAGGTGCTTT
>NW_006159706.1:236841-242056 GCF_000334495.1 Tupaia belangeri chinensis
AACCCTGAGGCCTAGTGGTTAAGGAAGTTGGATCTCACATGACTGACTGAGTTCGAATCTTGGTCCCAGCAGCTTGAAAGATGTGCCAGGTATGTGTGTATGTGTGCCCAAAATCTCAACAGGATGGAGAAATGGAAGAGAAGGGATTGTGGCATGACCACACCCCATGGGAGGGGTACTTTCTATCCTCCCTCTTTCTTTGTCTCCCTGTCTCTCCCTGGCAAGTACATATACCTTCTGGTAAACTAAAAAATAATAAATGAATGAATGAATGAAACTGTTCCTCCAGCACTACCCCTCTGCTCTGCTTTATATTTCCTCATAGACTTATTGCATCCTGATACTACATTATGGATTTAATGCTTATTATTTGTTACCCCCCACCTTTTAGGAGAATCTTTTCTCTTTTTCTTTCTTTCTTTTATTTTTTTTGCTATAGGGCATGTGTTTTCACCAGAAAGACAGAGAGAAACAGAGACAGAAAGCGAGAAATCATCCCCCGGGGAGGGATGGCCACCCCACAATCCCTTCTCCTCCATTCTCCTCTTGGGATCTTGGGCACATATGTGCATGTGCCCGGTGTGAATTTAAGCCACCAGGTCCAACACTCGAATCACAGTCAACTACATGGGAGTCCAGGGACATAGCCAATACACCAACTGCTGGTCCCAAGGAGAAAGAATCTTGTTCCTGAATGAATTAATCAAAAAAGAGCAATGACAGCCAGCAAGAGGTGATTCTCTTTCAATTAGTTCAAATTTAACTTTCTACTGTGGAAATGCCATCAAAGGGAACATTTCAATGTCTGGTAGGATTTTCACATAAAGATGTCAAATCGTAAAATCTCCTTCCATTCTGTTCATCCATTCAAGACTTTTATCATTGTGCCTACTACGTGCCAAGTATTATATTAGGTCCTGAGGATGAACCAGATGAAACTCCTGACATCTGAAGCGGATGTTCTAATTTGGTGTGAGCTGAGGAGGATATATAACTAAACAAACAATTAGAGAAACAACAAGCTACTTTTTGGTGTCATGTCTGCTCTGAGGGCAGAAAGCAGGGTGATGTGATGGGAGGGAAGGTGAGATTCCCTTTCATAGGATCAGGGAAGGATCCCCTACAGAGGTAATGATTGAGCTGAGACCTGAAATATGAGAAAGGTCCAGCCCTGGCAAGAGGTATAGAAGTCCATTTTGGACAGGGAAGAGCATGTGCAAGGTCACAAAAAAGGAAAACACTTGTATTTACAGAAGCAGAGAGAAGCCTGTGTGGCCAGAGGAAAGGGACAGAAGATGGCAGGCAGGGCCACATCATGCTAGGATTTGAGTTTGGTTTTATTTCAAATGCAAGTCTAAACCGTTGAATGCTGTCCAATGGAGATGTGACATTTCCTATGGTCATGTAGCTCATGACAATGCTTTGGTCAATGGCAGACCGCATATACAATAGTGGAGCTCTCATAAGATTATAGTGGAATTGGGAACCAGCAGTTAGCGTAATGGCTATGTCGCTGGACTCTCAAATAGTCGACCGCGGTTTGCGTCCCGGACCCGGTGGCTTAAAACTCACGCCGGGCACGTGTGCATGCGTGCCCAAGATCCTGAGAGGAGAACAGAGGAGACGGGATTGCGGCGTGACCATCCCCCCTGGGGGGTGATTTCTCGCTTTCTGTCTCTATGTCTCTCTCTGTCTGTCTGGCAAGCGCACGCGCCCTATAGTGAAAACCTCTCAAAAAAAAAAAAAAAAAGATTATAGTGGAATTGAAAATTCCTATTGCCCACTGACATCAAAGCCATCATTAAGTTGTAGTGCAATGCACTGTTCACATGTTTGTGGTAATGCTGTATAAACAGACCTACTGTGCTACCAGTCATGTAAAAGTATAGATTCTGGGGCCGACTGTGGTGTGATGATTAAGGAGGTTGGCTCCTACATGGCCAACTGGGCAGTTCAAGTACCAGACCCAGTGGCCTGAAAAACAGGCCAGGAATGTGCGCATGCATGCCCAAAATCCCAAAAGGAGAATGGAAAAGAAGGGAGTGTGGCATGGCTCCCATGGGGGATGATTAGTCTCTCTGTCTCTCTCCAGCAAGTATACATACCCTGTAGCAAATTAAAAAAAAAAAAAAAGTATAGCTCCTTCAGGTGGTATTCCAGAAAAAGGTATTATTATCATAGGAGATGACAGGTCCATGCAGATTACCACCCCTGAAGACCTCCTAGTGGAAAAAGATATGGTGGTGGAAGACAGATTGATGGTCTTGACTCTGTGTGGACCTGGCCTAATGTGTGTGTTTTGTGTCTTGGTTTTAACAAAAAAGTTTTAAAAAATAAATAAATAAGAATTTTTAAATAGAAAATAGTTTGTAGAATAAGGATAAAAAGAAAAAAAAAATTTTCCGCAATCGTATTTTGTTTTTTTTTTTAGGTTTTGCAATAGGGCATATGTGCTCACCGGATAGAGACAGAGAGGAAAAATGAGAAATCACCCCCCTGGGGGAAACAGTCATGTTGTAATTCCTTCTCCTCCATTCTCCTCTCAGGATTTTGGGCACACACACACACAGGTGCCCAGTGTGATTTTCAGGCTGTTAGGTCTGGGACTCAAACCATCATGAGTCATGTGGAAATTCAGCACCTTAATCACCATGCCACCTGCTGGCCTCAATATGTTTGTGTTTTAAGCTAAGCATTATTACAAAAGGGCCAAAAAGTTAAAATATTTTAAAGTTAAAAATTAATTAAACAGTAAATTTAACTTTTATAAAGTAAAAAAGTTATAGTAGGGACAGCTCTGGAGTGCAGTAGTTGAGTGCTATGCAGAGAGAGCCAGATCCCATATAGCTGATTATGGTTCAAATCCCAGCCCTGGTGGCTTGAAAAACATGCTAGGCATATGTGTGTATGTCCCCAAAGTCCTGACAGGAAGGAGGAATGTAGGAGAAAAGGACTGCGGTGTGACTACACATCATTGGGCGATGCTTTCTCTTTCTCACTTTCGCTCTCTTATTCTTGCTCTCTCTTTTCCCTTTCCAGTGAGTGCATCCACCCTCTGGTTAAAAAAAAAAAAAAAAGTTACAGTAAGTTAAAGTTAATTTGCTATTGAAGAAAAAAATTATATATTTAGTGTAACCTAACAGTACAGTGTTTATAAAGCCTACAGTAGTGTATAGAAGGTCCTAGACCTCCAAGAGATTGAATCAGTTATAAATAACCTCCCAACAAAGAAAAGCCCTGGCCCTGATGGATTCACCTCTGAATTCTACAAAACTTTCAAAGAAGAGTTAACCTCCATTCTGCTCAAGTTATTTCTAAAGATCCAAAAGGGTGAATCTCTCCCTAATTCATTCTATGAAGCCTCTATCACCCTTATCCTTAAAACAGATAAGGACAGGACAGGGAAGGAAAACTATAGGCCAACATCCTTAATGAATATCATGATCAGGTAGGCTTTAACCCAGGAATGCAAGGTTGGTTCAACATATGCAAAACCATAAATGTAATACACCATAATAGGAAGAAAGACAAAAACCATATGGTCATATCAATTGATGCACAAAAAGCATTTGATAAGATACACCTCATGACACAATTTTGACAACACTGAACATGATTAACTTGAAATGTTTCAACTGAACCCAAATATCAAAACAAGGACTTTCCTTCCTCTTTCTCTTTCTTTCTCTCTTCTCTGTTCTCCTTGTTCCTTCTGTCCTTGGCCTCTTCTTACCTCTCTGAAGTGAAAGGACTGTCACCTGGGCCCTCGGAATGAATCGACCGTGTTAGGGTGTTTGCCTCTCTGGGTGTCCCTTGTTGCTGGTCTCACAGCAACAGGGCGAGGTAAAAATTAATAGGGTGCTTTTAGGGACTGTCCAATTCCCAGGCATGTCTCATTAATTCCTTGGTCTCGTCTTATGACTTTAGAGAATGTGTGGAGAATTCAGAGAGCAAATAATGATGTTCTCGTCACGTGGTGACATGGCTGAGGTCTGGTCTGGTGCCCTATCTTCCATTTGTGCAGTGCTTAGCTTTACCTGCAGGTTCCCACACGAGGTTGTGCTGGCATGGGTCTTGGGGCAGCAGAGCTTGGCATACTCAAGGGAATTCTAAGTGAAATGGGCAACCAGACTTGGGCAGTGTCCATGGCAGATGTCCTCAGGGAGTCTAGGCAAGGGGAACTTCTTATCCACCCCCCCCCTGACGAATTCCCAGTGTTTACGAAGGAGACTGACAGGTGCGTGATGACTCACATTACCTGCCGAGCTCATCTGTGCCCAGGTCTGTGGATTCAGTAATTGCCATCCATGCATTTTCCCCATGAAGACTTGCTCCAGTTGTCCCAGGAGTGGTGCAAGGTGGTAGAGATGCTGTTACCTACACAGAGAGAAGAGTGGCTGAGATGCTGGCCCAGGGCACATGCTGGTTTGTGCATAGCCCCCTTTCACTCATTCTCTGTGCTCCATTTCCATTCCTCTCCTCCCATAGAATCCATAACGATTTTTAATAAAGGTTATTTATTTTTTCCATGAGCAAAAGGGGCAGAATGAGTTGAAAAAACTACTCTCTACGAATAGGTAAGAGGCATATGAAAAAATGCTCAACATCCCTCATTGTGAAGGAAATGCAGATAAAAACAACAATGAGATACCACCTAACCCTAATCAGAATGTCTAAGATTAAAAAAACAAAAAATTATAAGTGCTGGCAGGGGTGTGGTGAAAAGGGAACTCTCTTACACTGCTGGTGGGAATGTAAATTGGTCCAACCACTGTGGAGAACAATTTGGAGATTCCTCAAAAATCTACAAATAGAACTACCATATGATCCAGCAATCCCACTCCTTGGTATCTACCCGAAGGACAGAAGAATACTTAATAGGAAAAGTGCTTGCACATCGATGTTTATTGTGGCACTTTTCACGATTGCTAAGTCATGGAAATAACCCAAATGCCCATAAACTGATGAATGCTTAGAAAAACTGTGGCACATATACTCAATGGAATATTATTCATCCATAAAAAACAACAAAACCCTGGCTTTTGAAAGGAACTAGATGAATATGGAAGACTTACTGCTGAGTGAAGCAAGCCATGCTACGAAGGAGAGGCATTTTATGTCCCCACTTAATATACCGAGTGTCTGCACTCTAGGACTAAAACTAATTGTCTAAAGGTCATAGAAACACAGTATATAGATGTAAATACCAGATATA
>NW_006159706.1:242113-256446 GCF_000334495.1 Tupaia belangeri chinensis
CACAAAGAGGTGTGGTATTATCTGTTGAAGATATTTCGTAGTTTTATCAACAGTACTAGGGAAAAATGTTCACCTGTTTAAATATCCATTTTGTAAGACAAATAATAATGCGATTGAATGTATGGAAGAAAATGAAATAAAATAATAATAATAATAAAAGAAAATAATAAAAAAGAAGGAAATTAAAAATATAATAATAAATAAAGTTAAATCATGATTAAAATTTTCAAAAAATTAAAAAAAGAAGGTCCTAGACCTTCACATTACTCACTCAGCAAATTTCTGGTCCTACAAGTTCCATTTATAGGTCTACCATTTTTTATCTTTTATATCATTTTTTAAAAGAATTATTTTATTTAACTTTATTTATTTATTTATTTTAATTTGACCAGACACAGATTGAGAGAGAGGGAAAGGGAGAAAGCAAGCCACCAGGTCCGGGACTTGAACCACAGTCAGCCAAGTGGGAGTCCAGCACCCTTAACCACCATACCACCTACTGGCCCCATATACCATATTTATAGTCTGGGAGCAATAAACTATACCATATAACCTAGACCTAGAGGAGACTATACCATTTAGGTTTGTGTAAGTACACTCTATTATGTCCACATAGTGAAGAAATTGCCTAACGTCACAATTCTTGGAATGTAACCCCATTGTTAAACAACACATGAATATATTTAAAGATTATTTTCTGTATCAGTTATATATTGCTGAATAACAAATAATCCCAAGCTTAATGGTGTAAAATAACAACACTTATTATTATTCCCACAATTTTGGAGGCTGACTGTAATCAACTAGGTGGTTCTTGCTTAAGGGTTCTTATGTGGATTGCCTTAAAATAGTGAAGGGTTGCACTCTAGATGAACCAGGAAATAAGCACCCAAGAACAAGGAAATGACACCACAGAATAAGATGAAAAGGGAGATTATAGAAGTAAGGAAACAGGGATAGAGTCAAAATACTCCATTTAAATCTAATCAATAAGAAACAAGGAAGAGAACCTGGCTGACCCATGGCTTAGTGGTTAGGAAGCCAGATCCCACATGGTCTTTCACATGGTTTCCCACTCAGGCAGCTTGGAAAACATATCAGGAACATGTGTGTGCATGCCCCAAGTCCTGAAAGTGAGAGAAATGGAGAGAAGGGATTGCTACAGGCAATGGAATTACAGTGACCATACCCTACAGGGATGCTTTCTCCCTTTCCCTCTCTCTCTGGTCAGCACATGTACCCACTAGTAAAAAAAGAAAAAGAAACAAGAAGAGAACCAGGGACCAGCAGATGGCATCATGGTTATGTCACTGGACTCCCATGCAATCAACTGTGGTTCGAGTCCCGGACCCAGTGGTCTCAACCTCACGCTGGGCAAGTGTGTGTGTGCACCCGAGATCCCAAGAGGAGAATGGAGGAGAAGGGATTGTGGCATGGTCATCCTCCCTGGAGGGTGATTTTTCACTTCCTGTCTCTCTGTCTCTCTCTGTCTCCAGCAAGCATACACATCCTATAGCAAAAAAGTCTCTCTCTCAAAAAAAAAAGGGGGGGGGCAGCAGGTGGTGTGGTAGTTAAGGGCACTAGACTCCCACATGGCCAACTGCAGTTTGAGTCCTGGACTTGGCAGCTTGAGTCCTGGACTTGGCAGTTTGCTTTCTCAGTTTCTCTCTCTCTCCCTCTCACACACACACTCACACACACACACACACACACACACACACACACACACACACTGTCCATCTATGGTCAAATTAAAATAAATAAATAAGTAAATAAATAAATAAATGGATAAATAAAGTTAAAATAATTTTTTAAAAAAGGAAAAGAACCAACATTATCAAAAACTTATTACACAGGGAATGCCTGAAATGATGATGAATTCAGAAGACAAAAGAAGTCAAGTAAAGTGACTGAAAACTATTAAACTAGTAAAGTGACAGAGATTATAGTACAACACTGGGTTGTCAATTGGTGACCCTGAGGTAGAGAACCTAAAAAATAGAACAAGAGGGTCGGCAAGCAGATGGCATGGTGCTTAAGGTGTTGGATTCCCACATGACTAATCATAGTTTGAATCCCAGACCTACTGGCTTAAAAAAATCACACTGATCATATGTATGTGCCCAGAGTCTCAAGAGAGAATGGAAGAGAAGAAATTGCAGCATGGCCATCCCTCTGGAGGGTGATTTCTCATTTTCCCTCTCTGTCTCTATCTGGTGAGTGAAAAAATGCAAAAAAAAAAAAGGAAAGAAAGAGAGAAAGAGAGAGAGAATGAGCAAGCAAGAAAGAAAGAAGGAAGGAAAGAAAGGAAGGAAGGAAAGAAACAGGAAAAGTATGCAGTGACATAGAAGAATGTAATCATCAGTCAAAGGGCACGCCACATAGCTGGAAAAATTAATACAGAATGACTGGCCCAAAGCCAATCCTGACTAAGCTATTGAACTTGAAGGATAAAGAAAGCATTCTACCCTTTGGGCAGGAAAACATGACCTATATATGAGAAGAACCTTTAGTCAGCCTCAGACCTTTTCACTGGCACAGTCATAGCCAGATGACACCAGGGTCATACTTTGAAGACGGGATTGAAGAAAATGGAACTGAATCAAGAATTCTCTACCCAGAAAGACATCATCCGAAGAGAACTACAGTAAGGAGAAACTCTCAAACGCCCCAATCCAGAAAATACTGCAGTTCAGAACTAACTAACATGAAAACTACAAAGTTTTAAAAGTATGAACTAACATGAAAACTACAAAGTTTTAAAAGTCCCATCTAATATTTTTTATTACTTTAATGAATTTTGAAGAAGCACACATCACTTGTACATAAAAATTTAAGTTCAGACATGCTTTCATCATTTCTTTAGCTTCTGTTATTTCAAGTAAAATTAAAGTTACATGTATTTGAACTAAAACACATTAAAAATATGTAAGGCTATTTTTATCCCAGTGAACTATCTGCCTATGTACCTGTCTGCACAGAAAGAGGTGGGAAATGATCACCTAATGTTTCAAAAACGCATGTCTTAATGATATGAAATTTCATGGCTTGTTGCTTTCTTTGTACTTTTCTATGTACTTAGATTTTCTATATAATTACAAAGTATTTTTATGAAAAAATAAGTCATTCTAAAAATTTGTAAATTAACTATCATTAAAGAATGAGCTAGGGCTGGGGTCAGCAGGTGGTATGTTGGTTAAGGCACTGGATTCCCACATGGTCAACTGAGGCTCGAATCCCATTCCTGGCATTTCTCTCTCTTTCTTTCTCTGGTGAGCACATGTGCTCTGTAGCAAATTAAAAATAATAATGATAAATAAAATGAAAACTAATAAATAATTATTTAAAAAATAAAAAAAAGAAGGAATGAACTAGGGCCATTCGGTGGTTTGGTGGCTAAAGTGGTTGGATCCCACATGGTTGACTAAGCAGTTGAGCCCCAGACTCAGCAGCTTGGAAAACACTCCAGGTGTATGTGAATGCATGCCCAAAATCCTGAGAAGAGAATGGAGAGGGGACTATGGTATGGCCATCCCCTTGGGGGATGCTTTCTTTCTCTTTCTGTCTCTCTGCCTCTGTTTCTCTGTCCAGTGAGCACAACACCTGTGAGCAAATTTCTTTTTTAAATGAGCTACATGAAGTAGTATCTAGCATACACTAGATATTTTCCATACATTGGATCATCTAATCCACAAATAACTCTTCAAGGTAGGAATTATAATCTGCATTTTCCTGAAGAGGAAACTGAAGCTCATGGGTATTTAAGTCTAGAATCATACTGCTAGTAAGGCAATGATCGTAACTTTTCCTGGTGTCAAAGCCAACATCCTTCCCACCAGCCTGTTTCCTGCTGGGTTTAAGTTTAACACCCACCCCTCCACCCACATGTGTGCACAGGAGTGTTGCACACACACATATTTTTGCAATATTTCATCTGCCTACACCAGGAACTTGCTATGACAAACCAAATGCAATACCCAGTTCCTGACCAAAGTTATTATTCAAATTCCTTATGGTTTGGAAAAGGCTGCTGGTTTCACTCTGACAAGGGTCAGACTTAGGTCTTAAGAGAAGTAATAATTACAGAGCCTCCTAATCTGTGTAGGATAGGATGTTTAGATATACCAAGCCCTTTGAGATGCTCTGCTGGAAGGTGGTTCAAGTGCAAAGTACTATTGACTCATGGTCATCTCTGTCTTCTTTCATTCCTAACGATACTTTGTACGTCATTAGTGTTTGTACTAAGGGTGGTTCCAAAAGCCTAAGGAAGTTTATCAATTTATAGGAACTCACATATCTCTTTGACAATGAATTTTTTATATACATGTCTGAATATGTATGTATATTTTTATTTTTTATCATTACTATTATTTTAGAATTTTCTATAGGGCATATACACTCACAAGAGAGAAACAGAGATGGAGAGAGAAAAAGCCAGCTGCCAGGTCGGAGACTCAAACTACGGTCAGCCATGTGGAAATTCAGCACCTTAACCACCATGCCATCTGCTGGCCCCTGTATGTGAATTTTTCATACTATTCTACTTAAAAAGTAAATGCTTAGTGATGCATCAAAAGCAAATGGCAACAAAGGTGTATCCCGTGTTTCCCAGGCCACACTACTGCTAGCCTGGAGATGAAAAATAAAACTGTAATCATAGTCATAATCACAGTCATTGAGGAATGTCATTCTACCCTACCTTACCTGCTCTCTGGGAACTCCCAAATCCTGAGCAGCCCTGGGCACATGTCGTAAGTGTTTTTTGCATCCCAACTTTCATTTTGGGAGTCAGCATAGCAGTGACTGCCAGGGCTGGGGTGCACTAGAGGTCTCCTTGCTCCCATCGGGCCCACACAAAGCTAGCCCTACTCCTGCTTGTTCCTCCACAGGCTATTTCCATAGGCAGGCAGAGTGGTATTCATGCAAAACATGGACTAGACCATGTAATCCCTAGCTCCAAATCCTGCAGTGGTGTCCCACCACACTCCCTGAATGATTTGCCTTGGCCTTCATAACTGCAGAGTTTGGCCCTGTCTGCGTCTCTAAGGTCATCTCTGCAACAGTCTGGGGCTGGGCTTTGATGAGAGGAATAGGGTGCAAGCCTTTCAGAACCACTTTTCCCTTGACTATGGCCATCACTCTTTTTTTTCCCCCTAAATAATTATTTATTTATATTATTATTGTATTATTTTTTAATTTGCTATAGGACATGTGTGCTCACCAGAGAGAGAGAGGAAGAGAAAGTGAGAAAGCAAGTTGCCAGATCTGGGACTCAAACTGTGGTCGGCCATGTGCAAGTTCAATGCCTTAACCACCACACCACCCACTGGGCCCTGGCCATCACTCTTGAGCCATATATTTGCCTTAGTACTTTTCCATCCTGACAAGCTCCCTGTAAATAGACCTAGGTAGGCCCACACACCAATACTTCCGTGTGCCAAGGCTGCCACAGCAATAGATCATACCAGAGATGGATCAGCCAAAGGATGGATGCCAAGGGACCTTCAACAGCTCTCTCATGTTCAACAAACCCACTGAAGTTTCCCCAAATAGAGGCCATCAAATGGCATAGTGGCTAAGGTGCTGGATCCCACATAGCTGACTCTGTGGTAAGTTCCAGACCTGGTAGCTTAAAAAACATGCCAGCACGAGTGTATGTATGCCCAAACTCCTAAGAGGAGAGTGGAGGAGAAGAGATCATGGCAAGGCCATCCCTATTAGGGGGTGATTTCTCACTTTCTCTCTCTCTGTCTCTCTCTGACAAGTGTAGGTACCTTATAGCAAAAACATTATTTATTTATTTACATTTGTTGTATTATTATTATTTAATTTGACTAGAGAGAGAAAGAGAAAATGAGAAAGCAAGCCTCCTGGTCCAGGACTTGAACTGCGGTTGGCCATATGGGAGTCCAATACCTTAACCACTACACCATCTGCCAGCCCCTATAGCAAAAACATTTTTTAAAATTAATTTTTAAAAAGGCTCCCCAAATAAGCCTCTATATTCATGGATATGTTTGCAAACATAGCTTCAAGATAAACTGTGTAGCTGTAATCCTTCCAAATCCAACTACCTCAACCACATTTCTGCCTGTATTCTTTTGAGGTAGGCATTCTGAAACTGCCACTAATAAAAACCACTAAGGCAAAAATTTAAAAAAAAACAAACAAAAAATGGCTATGAGATCTTGGACTAAAGTCCCCAACTCCCACTTTTGTCCAAGATGGGTTTTATTTTAGCATTTAGAAGAGAGAACATAGACAATTAGTAGGCCACCCGAACCTATCAAGCAAGGACTTAAACTGAAGCAGTGGGAGTGCAAATGGCAGGGGGAATGGGTTGGGGAGAGAATGAGAAATATTCAGCACTCAGAATTGCCATGACCTAGTGATCAAAATATGGGGCAGCATGGAAACAGAATTCCACGTGACTCTCAGATTTCCAGCCTTCATGACTGAGGAGAACCTATTTCAGGGTAAGGAATGAAGAGCAGGTTATTGTCATTGGACTCCCACATGGTCGACCATGGTTGGAATCCCAGACCCAATGGCTTGAAACTCATGCAGGGTGTATGTGTGTGCATGCCCAAGGTGTGTGTGTGTGGGGGAGAGTGGAGGAGAAGGGATTGCTGGGTAGCCACGTAGCCATTCCCTTTGGGGAGTGATTTCTTACTTTCCTTCTCTGTCTCTCTCTCTCTCCAGAGAGCACACATGCCCTATGGCAAAAACCTCTCAAAAAAAAAAAAAAAGCAGGTTATTGGACATATTTA
Organism: Tupaia belangeri chinensis; assembly: GCF_000334495.1. Taxonomy (NCBI): domain Eukaryota; kingdom Metazoa; phylum Chordata; class Mammalia; order Scandentia; family Tupaiidae; genus Tupaia; species Tupaia belangeri. The sequence continues at coordinate 248,884 of NW_006159706.1, forward strand.
TTATAAAACAAATTTGGGGGCCAGCAGGTGGCATAGTGGCTAAGGTGCTGGACTTCCACATGATTGACCACAGTTTGAGTCCCGGACATGATGGCTTGAAAAATCACGCCAGGTGCATACATGCGTGTGCCCCAAATCCTGGGAGAATGGAGGAGAAGGGATTGTGGTGTAGCCATTCCCTATGGAGGGTGATTTCTCACTTTTCTTCTCACTATCTCTCTCTGGCTCTCTCCAGCAAGTACACACGCCTTATGAAAACAACCTTAAAAAATAAATCTGAATCTCTCCAGACCTGATTATCTTTTTTGAACTCCCTTTTTTCCCCTTTTATCTGCATTTATTTTATGCTGACTTTATTCCCATGCCATAAGTTTTTGTTTCTTTAGTTTCTTCTGGGATATCTTTTTCTTCTGTGCAACTTCCTCTTCCAGTTTAGGAACAGTTTGCTCCTTTTCAGTGAGGATCATCTCGATGTGGCCTGGGCAGTTTCACAAGTATTCTTAAAGTGAACAGGAAGATTTGAACCTCTTGACTTGCATGACTTTGTGGGGTTCTCTGGGTCAAGTGAATAGCAAACCATTTTCAAAGTTCACCTCAGGCCACTAACGAGAAGAGCTTTTTTGAACTCTTGACATTGGTCAAATCTTATCAGGAGAGAAAAAAAAAAAAAAAAAAAAAAAAAAAAAAAACCACATAGCAACTTGAATATCAAAAGTTTAATGTAAGATATTATTAGCTGTAATAGGGAATGGAAGTAACAAGGGATTGGCTAGTGAGACATAAAGACAGTTATAAAGAATATAGGAGTAGGGGCCAGCAGGTGGCAGATTTAAGGTGCTGGATTTACATGTGGTTGACTGTGATTTGAGTCCTGGATCTGGCAGCTTCCTTTTCACCTTTTCTACCTTCCTTCTCTTTCTCTCTCTCTCTCTGGTGAGTGTACATGCCCTATAGATAGCAAATTAAAAAGAAATAACAATAATAAAGTTAAATAAATTTTATATATATATATCAGATATAAAGAAATAGCTAATATCCCCGGGACTGAGACAAAGAACCCAAGCAGTGTACCCTCCCCTCCCCTGGGACAAGATGAAAATGTTTTTTAGGAGGACAGGACTATGGGTCACTGGATGGGAGAGAAGTCACTGTGATGGCATGCTGGCAGGATTGGCCAGAAATCCATTCTCTAGTTCACTGGAAAGAGCAGTTTACAGAGTGTTTCACCAGAGTCATTCTGCTGTGAAACTGCCCAGATGGGGATGCCAAGGGAGGCTTCTGGCTGCTGCTAGCATCACCTACTTCAGAAGCCGGGCACGGAGAAGCCCCCATGAAATGAGAGCTGGAAGAAGCTGTCCATGTCACAAGGGCTCATCAGAAGGAAAACCTCTTCATCCCGCAATGTCTCCCCAGCACCCTCAACCGACAAGGCTTGACCTCATGCTGGCTGTCAAGGAAAACATCTAAAGGACCCATCTTTATTTTTAAAGAGCAGGTAATGAAAGATGAATTTGGAGCTAAGAGGCAATAAATTAATAACTGGCATAATCCTTCTCTTTGGCTTCTCACCTTCCACGAGAGATTGTCTGTTCCACTTGGCATGTTTCTATCCAAATTTTAGGATTCCACTCTTGCCCTAACTTTCACAGGAGAAACCCAGTGAGCCTGTGAATTCAACCATCGTTGTATTGGGTCGTCAGGAAAATCAGGATGCATTTTTGTATAGAAAAACAGACAAATACATCATGACTTTAAAGACCTAATATTTCAGCAACCCATACACTTAAATACATTTTCAGTTTTCAACAATGTCAGCTCTCTGGATAGAGATTATTTTAGGGCCATCATGGAAGCTTTCTGATTCTTAAACCATGACTTAAATTGAGAGTTAAAGACTTGAGTCTGTCATTTTTCCCTCTGTAAGAGCTCAAATGTCCTCGAAAGGATCCAGCCCAGTCACGGTTTTCATAGTCGTTATTTCTGTCATAAATGTCAAGTGTAGCAGCCATTTAGTTTCCAGGGTATGTGCCTCAGTTGGCATTTCTTCATCAAGACTTCAAAATAGATGATCAAATCTGGAGGCTCAGATTTTCTTTTATTTATTTATTTATTTATTTATTTACTCAATGCATCCAATAAAACAAGATTATCCTGGTGATGGGCCCAATATAAATACAAAGGTCCTTTAAATGAGGCTCGATTAATTGTGAGGTCACCTCATGTCATAACTTTCAAGCACCACATTTCTCAACGGCAAGGAACTCAGCCTTGTGCTCAAATCTATCCCCCAAATCCACCTTGTGGCTCTATCTCCTGGTACTTACACCAATTCTGTACCATCGGCGTCAATTAGGAGACATAGACCAAACGGAAATTTAAACAAAGTTTACTGTTAAGAATTATGAATGGGTAGACCCAGAGGTACAATGGTTAAGGGAGCCAGGCCCATGGTGACCACAAGTTTGAACTCTAGCCTGGGTGGCTTGAAAAACACAACATGTGTATGTGTGTGCCCCAAATCCCAACAGAGTGGAGAGGTGAAAGAGAAGGGATTGTGGTGTGACCACACCCCATGGGGGAGCTTTCTCTTCTGCCCTCCACCACACATCTCTCTCTCTGGAGAGTGCACATGCCCTCTGGAAATTAAATAAAAAAATAAATTATAACAGAGGGTCAACATAACAAAGAACTGATTAGTTAAACACAAAGAAAACTCTAAAGAATGTATGACTATCAAATAGGAAGAGTAGCTAGTATCCCTAGGCTGAGACAGAGTGGACAAAGAAGGCACCTCCCTCCATGCACACACCCTAGGGCTGAGATCCAGACCTCCTTAGAAAGGGCAGTCATGGCTAACTGAATGACAGAAAAGTTGCCACGCTGCGGAACATGTTAAAAAGTCACCCTGGAATTTTCTAGAAATCTATCCTCTAGGGTGCTAGACTAGGCTATGAACCAATGAAGATTTGCTTCACTGGAGAAGGTGGTTACAAAACCACCTGCAGTGGGTGCTGGAGAAAGCTGCAGGCCACTAGGGCCTGCTAACCGTGGTACACTGCCTGAGAGTGGTGCTGGAGAAGCACCAGAACCAGAAAGAAAGCCCCTTCTGGGACCAGCAAGTGGTGCAGTGGTTAAGGCCGGACTCCCACACAGCCAACTGCGGGTTGAATCCTGGACCCAGCAGCTTGAAACATACCTGGCACATGTGCATGCCCCAAGTCCCAGGAGAATGGAGAAGATTGCAGCTGGCTATCTCCCCTGGGGAGTGATTTCTCACTTTCCCTCTCACTGTCTCTCTCCTCTCTGGCGAACAAACATATCTCCTATGGCAAAAACCTTAAAAAAGAAGGAGGGAAGGAAGGAAGAAACGAGGGAGGGAGGGAGGGAAGGAAGGAAAGAAAAGCCCCTTCCTCTTCCAATGTCTCTCCTGCGCCCTCTGCTGGCAACATGTCAGCTGGTAGAGGAAACACAGGACCAACTCCATATTTGCTGAGCAGGCACTGAAGGGTAAGATTTAGAGCTGAGAGGTACTCAACTGGTAAGTGGCACAGCACAAGTCACACTTGCACCTGCCAAGGAAAGAGGGAAGAGAGAGGAGAGAGAGGGTAGAAGGAAGGAAGGAAAAACATAAAAAAGAAAGCAAGCAAGGAAAGAAGTTGGCTTTTCCAGGTTTGCTATAGCCTGAGAAGGATGGAAGAAAAATATAACCACACAGTTGGGCCACTGGAACTTCATGAATGCTACCTCCACTGGACCCTTGACGCTCTGGAGAGTCTTCAGGCCACTAACCAGCTTTTTATCCCCGTATGCCCCAGGTGGTTTTCTAAGCTCCTCGTGTCCCTGCCCCCAGACACCTGCATCTCATCTGCAGTCAATGACCCCATCTCCTATTTTACAAAAACCCAGAAACCATCAGACCAAGACGGCCTTGATCAATCAAATGTGCCCTAAGTCTACATGCCGCCCTGCAGTCTGCCTTTCCTCTTTCCTTCAAGCTAAAAAGAAAGTGCTAACTCCCTTCCAGGGCTCTCTTCCTCTCCTGCCTTCTCTGGAACCTCCCTTATCAATTTTCCGCCCACTTCCCTGCATCTTGAATGTGTCCCCCTCTTTCTGTCCCCTCCCACCAGCATTTAAGCTACTCACGATTCTCCCTCCCTGCACTGGGTGTGTTCCCCTGCATTAGGTCCCTAGCACGCCCACTGAGCCATCTGCTCACCCTGACGCCTTCCCCACACGGCAGCCTGAATGATGTCGCTCATCCATGAATCCGACTGTGTTACGCCCCCATTTAAACATAACTTCCCCTTCCCTTAGGGACCAAGTCCAAATAAGCAGTCCCTGCTCTGCCCCGCCTCATAAACCAGACTCATGGTTTGCCCCTCTCCATTTTACCTGCTGTCTAAGCTCTACTGAATGCCCCCGCTCTCCTTTCAGGAGGCCTCGGAGCAGATTACCCCCTCGGCTTCAAGCACTCTTCCCCTTAAGCCTCTACCTTCTACCTGGCTAGTTTCCGCTCGTCTGTCATTTGTCCTGCTTGGTATTACCTCCTCCTAGAAGTCTTCTATGACTCCCCAAACTCTCAGAGCATGGAAGGAAGTGAGCAAATGACTGAAGATTAGACCACACGTCTATTTACAGCTAATTCTCCAGTGCTCAACGCAGTACCTAGTACAAAAGTCACTAGGGTGGGCAAAATCCTGCTTTCCCCCACTCAAAAATGCCTTGACCTAATCTCCACACAATTATGCTATGCTACATGGGAAGGGATGCTAGAATGAGGTTGCTCTTCAGTTGACTTTAAAACAAGATTATTCTGGAGTATCAGAGTGGACCCAATGTAAGCACAAGGGCCCTTTAAATGTGGAAAAGGGAGGCAGAAGGGTGAAAACCAGCAAGATGGCATCATGAGAAAAACTCTAACAGCCAGTAACTGTTTTAAAAATGGAAATGGGCAACAAGCAAAGTGCAGCAGACGTTAGGAGCTGTGAGAAGGAAACAGGTCCTCTCCCAGAGAAAGGAATGCAGCCCTGACCACACCTTGATTTTAGCCCAGTGAGACCCATGTTTGACTTTTGATCTCCAGGACTGTAATGTAATAAATTAGAGTTTTTCTACACCATTAAAATGTGTGCCCACTTGTTATAGCAGCAATTGGCTGGCAATTCAGTCACTCACTCACTCGGAAACTATGTATTAAGTTCCTACTCTGTGGGGCACTGGGTAGACAGGCTCATTTTACTGGACCTAGTAAAGTTCACTGAACTGAATGGAGAAGGCACTGGGCAGGCTTGCCCCCAGTACAGATGGAAGGATTATCCTTGGACGGAACAAAAGAAAAGTACCATTTTCCTTTCCTTTCCTGTTCCTGTCCTGCCAGCTTTGTATGTAATCCAGTAGGGATTCTCAAAGGCCAGGGGCCCAAACTCAATATGGAGGCTTCCTGTTGGAAAAACGAAGCATGTAAGTCTTCGTTTTAAGTCTCCTGTGCCAGTGAGAGTCTCCTGTGTCTAAGAGAATAAAGCACAAATGGTTAGCTCAGTAGTCAACCTGCCACTGAAGCAAGGTGGGGGTTGATGGTAAGTTTTTTGTCTCTATGGGGCCAGGCAGTGGCCTGGTAGTTGAGCAGCTAGATCCCACATGGCCAACTGTGCAATCTGAGTCCGGGACCCAGCAACTTGAAAAACATGCCCTGTGCAAGTGCTCTCAAGCCCAAAATCCTGAAAGGGGGGAGAAATGAAGGAGAAGAGATTGCATCATGACCGTCTCCCATTGCCTCGCCTCGCCTCTCCTCTCCTCTTCATGATGCACACACCCTCTGGCAAAAGGAAATAAGCTGTCTCTCTAAAAAAAAAAGAAAGAAAGAAAGAAAGAAAGAAAAAAGGGGAATACACTGTCTCTATAACAAAGCAAATTTGGGACCAGCAGTTAGCATAATGGCTATGTCACTGGACTCCCATGTAGTCGACCGTGGTTCGAGTCCCGGACCTGGTGGCTTAAACTCACGCCGGGTGCGTGTGCGTGCGTGCCCAAGATCCCGAGAGGAGAATGGAGGAGAAGGGATTGCAGCGTGGCCACCCCCCCTGGGGGGTGATTTCCTGCTTTCTGTCTCTCTGTCTCTCTCTGTCTAGCTGGCAAGTGCATGTGCCCTATAGCGAAAACCTCTCAAAAAAAAAAAAAAAGCATTAACGAAAACCCCCCAAAAAAAAAAAAAAAAAAAAGCAAATTTGATATTCTTACCTAGAGTAGACCCTTGATATTCACAGACCTAGTCCCAAGACCTTCACAAATTCCCAATTTCATGAATACCACTTAGTATAAAAGTTAGTTAAAAATTTTAAGTAACTCTTCAGACTCTTTATTCCCATATAAACAAGAACAGAAAACAAAGTCAATTATAAAATTCCCTCTGGCTAAAAATGATTGGATGCGCCTAGCTTTCCTTTACTTCAGTCATGGGGACTGACTTTTATTTCATGCCATTTTTTATTAAGAAACAAGGTTTACCACTCCACACCACTACCACACCTACTATAATAAAAAAAGACAGGGGCTGGGGGCCAGAAGGTGGCATGTTGGTTAAAGGTGCTGGACTCCCACACGGTCGACCATGGTTCAAGTCCTGGACCTGATGGCTTGCTTGCTCCCTTTCCCTTTCTCTCTCTGTCTCTCTCTGGTCACATTTTAAAAATAGTAACAACAAATGGGATTAAATAAATAAATAAATCTAAAAAAAAAAAAAGACAGGAGCTGAACGCAGCAGTAAAACGTGACATTCTGGGAGGCAGTTCCACATGGGAAAGTTCCCACTTCAAGTCTGGAGACCTCCCTGGGTATGCCAGACACATGACCCAGGCTGGATCAAAACTGGGAGTGGATTATTGTATCAAGACCCTGGTGTTGGGGATGCTCTCTCTCTCTTTCTCTCTGTGTATCTCTTGCTTGTGGAATAAATATATTTTTTAAAAAAAGATAGTAACAGGGGCCAACAGGTGGTGTGGTGGTTAAGGGCGCTGGACTCCCACATGGCTGACTGACTGTGGTTCAAGTACAAGATCTGGCAGCTTTCTTTCTCTCTCTCTTTTTCTGTCCCTCTCTGGTCAAATTTAAATAAGTAAATAAATTAATAAAGTTAAATAAAATAATTCCTTTTTTAAAAGATATGATAATGACAAATGTTGGTGAGGATGTGAAAAGGAATTAGAACTTGCATCCATCACTGGTAGGAATGTAAAATGGTGTAGCGACTTGAATAACAGTCTGGGGGCCAGCAGGTGGAGTGGTTAAGGTGCTGGACTCCTACATGGCTGACTATGGTTTGAGTCCTGGACCCAAAGGCTTGAAACTCACACCAGGATCATATGCATGCATGCCCAAAATCCCAGGAGGAGAATAGAGGAGAGGGGATTGTAGGCATGGCTACTGCCCCTAGGGGGTGATTTCTCACTTTCTCTGTCTCTGCCTCTGTCTCTGTCTGTGTCTCTGACTCTGCATGCTCCCTGTAGTAAAAATATCTCTTTAAAAAAAAATTTAAAAAGATGGGGCCTGGAACGGCCTGGCCGGCGC
>NW_006159706.1:257576-266882 GCF_000334495.1 Tupaia belangeri chinensis
AAAAAAAAAAGAGAAGAGGATAGAGAAAGATAGCAAGTGAACAATAGAGGGGATGTTAGTGAGAAACAGATATGGTTTATTATCTGTTGAAGATGACGTGTATAGTATTCTCAACTGGATTGGTCTGGGAAGTATTTCATGATGGGTGAAGTCTTTTAACAAGCAAAATGAGAAATAGTGATTGACTGTTTTAAAAAATTATAATAATAATAATTATTGGGAAATGCATGGAAAAGACTTTGAATGATAAAGCGGGGAGATCGGTGCCTCTGTATTGACTGACATGCATGGCATTCCCTTTTGAAAAAGCAATGGAAGTCAATGTAAAGTTATATGTAATCCAATGTAATATAAAGAAGATTATGATAATAATAAAAAAAAAAGAAGAAGAAAAAAAAAATTGAAAAAAAAATCATTTCATTTATTTGAAGTGTTTAAAACATAAAAATTCATAGAGCTCTAATGTCGTTTGAGTCCCGGACCTGGTGGCTTAAACTCACGCCGGGCGCATGTGCGTGTTTGCCCAAGATCCTGAGAGGAGAATGGAAGAGAAGAGATTGTGGCGTGGCCATCCCCCCGGGGGGTGATTTCTCGCTTTCTGTCTCTCTGTCTCTGTCTCTTATCTTTCTGTCAAGCTCACACACCCTATAGCAAAAACCTCTCCAAAAAAAAAAAAAAAAAGGGAAAAGAAAGAAAGAAAGAAAGACAGACAATCTGGCAGTTTCTCCAAAGGTTAAATATAAAGTGACCATATGATGTAAAGACTACACTCCTAGACACGTATCCAAAAGAAGTGAAAGCATACGTCCACACACAAAACCTTGTACATGAATGTTCATAGTAGCATTTGTCATAAGAGCTGAAATGTGGAAATAATCTAAATATCTGTCAACCTAATAAAGAAGGCTGAGGCAAAGTCCGACACAAGAGTTTATTTGGCCCAGGGTCAGGATGATTGCCCAGGCATAGAATTCAAGTTACCCTCAATAACATATGCTGAGGTCTTACAGATTTCAGGAGGATTTTCTTTCTTTCTTTTTTTTTTTTTTTTTGAGAGGTTTTCGCTATAGGGCGCGTGTGCTCGCCAGACAGACAGAGAGACAGAAAGCGAGAAATCACCCCCCAGGGGGGATAGTCATGCCGCAATCCCTTCTCCTCCATTCTTCTCTCGGGCTCTTGGGCACGCACGCACATGCGCTCGGCGTGAGTTTTAAGCCACCGGGTCCGGGACGCGAACAGCAGTCGACTACGTGGGAGTCCAGCAACATAGCCATTATGCTAACTGCTGGTCCCAGGAGGATTTTCTTTCTATTGCAAAGGGAACATGAGCTCACCAGACAGTGAAAGTAAGAGAGGAAGCACGCCCTACTGGGGCATGAGCCCATCACAGTCTTCTTGTCCACTTCTTTATCCCATCAAGATTTGGAGCACACATGCGAGCACTTGGTGGGTTTTTTTTGTTTTGTTTTTTTGAGAGGATTTTGCTTATAGGGTGTGTGCACTCGCCAGACAGACAGAGAGACAGAAAGCGAGAAATCACCCCCCAGGGGGAATGGCCACACCGCAATCCCTTCTCCTCCATTCTCCTCTCAGGATCCTGGGCGCACACGCGCCCGGCGTGAGTTTTAAGCCACCGGGTCCGGGACGCGAACCGCGGTCGACTACGTGGGAGTCCAGCGATGTAGCCATTACGCTAACTGCTGGTCCCATGCACTTGGTGCATTTTCAAGCCACTGGGAATGGGACTTGAACCACAGCTGGCCAAGTAGACTCCAGCTTTTCTATGCACAGAGCTTAACTGCTGCACTATGAGTCCAGGGTGACTTTAAAGACAAAAGCCATGAACAAGGAAGGGGGTAGTATAACCATTAGCCAAAACTTCATGCTGGTGACTGCTACAGCAGGGAGTCGTGTATTGCAGAGATTGGCCAGCTTCTATGATAAGGGATGACATAGTCATTTGGGGTCAACATGGGTGTCAGGGAGTCTAGCACATTGTTGTAACTACTAAGAGTAAGAGAATTTATTTGTGCAGTAAGGATGTGCATAACCTAAAAATTCCAAGGAGCACTGGTGGTATCTTGAGCTATTTTAGGTGCCTTATCTCAGAGGTCCAGCAATCACCAAAAGTAGAATGTGCCTAGAGTGCACATTCCAAGGTCGGTCACCTTCTGCATGCCTGAATTCAATTTCCTTAGCTTCTCAGCCCCATTTGGAAACAAACAAGCTCTTTATATTTTCTCATTGTACATATCCATCAACTAGTGAATGAATAAACAAAATACATCCATATAACAGAATATTACTCAAAAAGAATGAAGTACTGAAACCTGCCAGGACATGGATGAGTCTTGAAAACATTATGCTAAGTAAAAGAAGCCAGTCATGAGAGATCACACAGTAGGACCAACTGATGGCCTGCTGGTTGAGATGGCTGGATCCCAATGGCTGACCATGTAGTTCAAGGCCTGTACCCAGCAACGTAAGAAACACACCCTCTAAGTGTGTACAAATGCCCAAAATCCAGGCAGGAGGGAGAAATGGAGAAGGGCCTGCAGCGTGAACATGCTCCATAGAGGGGGTGGGAGGGGTACCTTCTCACTCCCTTTCTCTCTCTGTCTCTCTTCAGGTAGCACTTGTGCCCTCTGGCAAATTAAAACATTAAATTAAATGTTTAAAAAAAATTTAAGGATCACATATTGAAGTCAGCAGGTAGCATGGTAGTTAAGGTACTGGACTCCCATTTGGCACCCATGGTTCGATCCAGCAGCTTGAAAATCACTCCAGATGCATGTGTGTTAGTGCCTAAAATGCTGAGAGGAGAATGGAGGAAAAGGGTTTGCAATGTGACCATCCCCCATGGGGGGGGATATCTCACTCTCTCTGTCTCTGTCTCTCTCTCTCCCTCTCTCTCTCTGGCAAGTGCATGTACCCTCTGGCAAAAAAATAATAAACAGACAAAATAAATCACAGATTGCATGATTCCATTTATATAAAATGTCAGAAGAGGCAAATACCCAGAGATAGAAATATTAGTGGTGCCAGGGGCTGAGCAAATGAAAAAGGGAAGTTAAGTGTTTAAAGGATAGAGAGTTTCAGTTTTGCAAGATGAAAAAGTTCTAGAGGTCTGTTGCACAGCCAATTACACATAACATTACTGAGCTTTATACTAAAGAATGGTTAAATAGCACACTTAATTAAGTGGTAAATTTAATTTATGCATTTTTACCCACATTTAAAAAAAAATTATTTCCTAAATTATCCATTGCTGCTGCTGATTTCTTTGGGGTTTTTTGGGTTTTTTTTGGTTCTTTTTTCTCCTGAAACTTACTTCTTCCTTGTGAGTTTCTTTCATCATTTGCCCCCTCAGTGCCATGTACAGCTGTCCATAGGTAAGCTTGGTCACCCCACCCCAGGCCATCCCAGACTTCTGCAACCCCATAGTGCAGCCTCTGCCCCAGGCCCCATCTCCTGCACGCTGCCCAGAGGGATGGACACTCCTCACAACTCCTTCACTTCCTCTACTCTAGCACCTCCCTCTGTGCCATCTTATGAAGGTGACACTCCTCAGGGTTCTGCACTCAGTCTTCAGTTTTTTGTTCTCCTGTTCACTACTATGACTTCAATTTCTTGCTCCTGATCTGCTTCCAGAACCCAGTCTTCACCCCCACACTCACATTTCCATATGCCTTCTAGTCTCATGTGGACAGATGCCACGCACCCCAAGATAGGAATTCCCCAGCTGGACTCATATGTGCCATGAAAGAGCTTCCTTTTCTCTCATGGAAACCTCTTATGCTAATTATCACAGCAAAACAGTCACTAAAAAAACCTTAACTGCATAAGAAAACAGTTTGTGGTGTGGATGAATACAGCAAGTATTAAAGACAGACCAGACCTTACATTTGACTCAGTATTAGCATCCATGTGGGGAACCCGCAATTAGCGTAATGGCTATGTCACTGGACTCCCACGTAGTCGACCGCGGTTTGCGTCCTGGACCTGGTGGCTTAAAACTCATGCCGGGCGCATGTGCATGCGTGCCCAAGATCCCAAGAGGAGAATGGAGGAGAAGGGATTGCGGCGTGACCATCCCCCCTGGGGGGTGATTTCTCGCTTTCTGTCTCTATGTCTCTCTCTGTCTGTCTGGCGAGCACACGCGCCCTATAGCGAAAAAAACCTCTCAAAAAAATAAAAATAAAAACATCCATGTGAACTTGGGCTGTCACTGAATATCCCTAAGTCTTAATCACTTCTGTAAAATGGGGATAATTGTGGCACCTACCTTTGGTTGTTGTGAGGATCAAAGAAATATTATGCTTGATGTTGTGACTATGATCACTGCTATCCCTCCAAGGCATCCACACCCAATTCACTATTTCCTGAACAAAGTGCCATCTTAATTGTCCAGGCCTTTCCAGTGCTGTTTTTCCTGCCTGGGTAGCTCACTCCACCACCCACACCCACCCTCGACACTCCTCCGCCTCCCCATCCTCTACCTGCAGTCACATAACTCTTCCTCATCTTTCAAGGTCCAGTTTCAATGTCACATTATCTGTGAGCTTTCTCTTCTCCCAGGCGGTTTTCCATAGCACGTGGTTCATGCGTTGCTTGAACATTTTTGATTAATTGCTCATGTCTCTACACATAGAAAACATGTTGACTTTCTAGGTAGATCCAACTGAAAGTGATAAAGGACATCCTAAAGAAAAAGAGAGGGCCCAGTCAGGTGGTGTGGTGGTTAGGTAGCTAGATCCCACATAGTCAACTGCAGAATTTTAAGACCAGGCAGCTTGGAAAATACACCAGGCACATGTACACGGGTGCCTAAATTCCCATGGGGAGAATGGAAGAGAAGGGATTGCAGCATGGTTATCCCCTGCTCCCCAGGGGCCTTTCTCTCTCTCTCTCTCTCTCCCCCTCTGTGTGTGTGTGTGTGTGTGTGTCTCTCTCCAGTAAGTGTAAGCACCCTATAACAAAATTTTCAAAAGAAAAAAAGAAGGATTACACAGATAGATATAAGTACTTACAAGTTTTAAATGGTATAGGGAAAGTAGCTAAAATTTAAAGACTTATGAGGAAAACTTAGGGGAGAAAGTGTTACCAGGAAATATGATAAAAGTTTTGTTTTTAATTATGTAAGAAGCTCATTGCAAATATAAATATTTGAAAGAGTTATAGATTGGAAACAACCCATAATCCATCAACAGTGAGTAGATAAACCAAGTGTGGTATAGTCATACAATAGAATTCTACTTGTCAATCAAATAAATCAATTAATTTGAAAAGAAAGAAAGACAACAGAAGAATACCAAGGCCTAATTGATAGCGCCAAGTCAGTTCCTGAAGGGATGACTATTTTGGGTCCGGTGGTTAAAGCACAGGAGCCCACCTGACTTACTACGTGGTTCTAATCCCAGACAAAGAGGCCTGAGAAACATGCTATGCCTGCAATCATATGTGCCCCAAATCTCAAAAGGAGCGAGAAATGGAGGAGAGGGATTGTAGTGTGACCGTGCCCCAAGAGGAGTGCTTTCGTACTTTCTCTCTCCCTCTCCCGAACATGGTGATTTGATTTCTAGTTTTCTCTCTCTCTCTCTCTCTCTCTCTCTCTCTCTTTCTCTTTCCCCCTCTCCTCCTCTCCCCCTCTCCCTCTTCCTCTCGCTGGTCAAATTAAAATAAACAATAAACAAACAAATAAATAAATAAAGTTAAAATAATTATTTTAACTAAATAAATAAATACTCTCTCAACAAAGAAGAGTTCAGATCCTAATGGCTTTACTTCTGTATTCTACAAAATTTTTAAAGAACTAATCCCAATTCTCCTCAAACTATTTCTAAAGATTCAAAAAGAACAAACCTTTCCAAATTCATTCTACGAAGTCTCCTTCATCTTAATTCCAAAACCAGACAAAGACATGAAATAAAAAAAATAAAAAAATAAAAATCTTCAGGCCAATATCCCTGATGAATACAGATTAAAAAATTCTCAACAAGATACTAGTAAATCATATTCAACAACATATTAAAAAGATTACACACCATGACCAAGCAGGCTTTATTCCAGGGCTGCAAGGATGGTTCCACATACACAAAACAATAAATGTAATACATTACATTAACAAAAGGAAAGATGGGACCAGCAGTTAGTGTAATGGCTATGTCGCTGAACTCCCACATAGTTGACCGCGGTTCGAGTCCCAGACCCAATGACTTAAACCAACGCCGGGTGCGTGTGCGTGCATGCCCAAGATCCCAAAAGGAGAATGGAGGAGAAGGGATTGTGGCATGGCTCTCCTCCCTCGGGGGTGATTTCTCGCTTTCTGTCTCTCTCTGTCTTTCTGGCGAGCGTATGCACCCTATAGCAAAAACCTCTCAAAAAAAAAAAAAAAAGGAAAGATTTAAAAAGCCATATGATCATACCAATTGATGTAGAAAATTCGTTTGATAAAATACACATCCCTTCATGATTAAGACTCTCAGCAAAACAGGCATTAAAACAACATAGTATTGGCACAGAAAAACAGACAGGTAGACCAATGGAACAGAGTTGAGAACTCCCAAATAAACCCCAAAACATATAGCCAACTGATCCTTGAAAAAGGGCATGAGACAATCCAGTGGGGAAAAGAAAATCTCTTCAGCAAATGATGCTGGGAGAACTGGATATCCACCTGCAGAAGAGTGAAACTGGATCCTTATCTCCCACTACTAACAAAAATCAACTCAAAATGGATCGAGGATCCAAACATAAAACCTCAAACTATAAAAGTACTGGTGGAAAACTCATGGAGACACTGGAGTAGGCAAAGACTGCTTAAAGAAGACCCTCAAAGCATACACAATAGTTTAAAAAATACATAAACGGGATAATATTAGGCTGAGAAGCTTCTGCACAGCAAAAGAAACGGTAAGTAGAGTGAGAAGAAACCCTCAGAGTATGAGAATATATTTGCAAACTATACCTCAGATAAGGGACTGATAAGCAGAATATACAGGGAATTCAAGCAACTTACCAACAAAAAAATAATTGATCCAATTAAAAGATGGGGAAAAAAAAAGGTGGGAAAATAAGCTGAATAGACAACTCTCCAAAGACATATGAATGACTAAAAAAATATGAAAACATGCTCAACATCCCTTACCATAAGAGAAATGCAAATCAAAAGCACAATCAAACCACTTAACCTCAGAATGGCTAAAATTAAAAAAATAATAATAATGATAAGTGCTGTCAAGGATGTGGTGAAAAAGAAACTCATCTCCATTGCTGGTGAGAATGAAAATTAGTACAACTACTAGGGACCAGCAGGTGGCATAATGGTTAAGGAGGCTGGACACTCCCACATGGCCGACCATGGTTCAAGTCTCAGACCTGGTGGCTTGCTCTCTTTCTCTCTCTCTCTCTGTGTCTCTCTCTGGTCAAATTTTAAAAAAGAATGAATGGGGACCAGCAGTTAGCATAATGGCTATGTCACTGGACTCCCATGTAGTCGACCGTGGTTCGCGTCCCAGACCCGGTGGCTTAAAACACACGCCGGGCACGTGTGTGTGCGTGCCCAAGATCCCGAGGGGAGAGCAGAGGAAAAGGGATTGTGGTGTGGCCATCCCCCCTGGGGGGTGATTTCTCGCTTTCTGTCTCTCTGTCTCTCTCTGTCTGGCTGGAGAGCGCACGTGCCCTATGGCAAAACCTCTCCAAAAAAAAAAAAAATGAATGAATGAATGAATGAATAAGATTTTTAAAAAATTAGTACAACCTCTGTGGAAAACGATATGGAGATCCCTCAGAAACCTACAAATAGAATTACCATACGACCTGGTAATTCCTCTCATTCCACTCAGGTATTTACCCAAAAGATGGAAAAACACTTTCACATCCATGTTTATTTACAATTGCTAGGACATGGAATGATCCAAATGTCCAAAAATAGACAAGTGCATTGGAAAAATGTGGCATATGTTCTCTATGAGATACATCTCAGCCATAAAAAACAATGAGACCCTGACATTTGATATAAAGTGGACAAATATGGAAGACTTATGCTAAGCAAAGGAGAGTATGAAAGACAGACTTTGTATGTTCCTACTCAATATATACCAAATATCTGTACTCTACAACAGAAAATGAACGTTTGAAAGGTATAATAGTAGTGAGGGCAACTGTAGATACTAGCAATAGTAAGGATGGGGTAATATAGAGGTGGTAATGGAGGGAGAGAGGGGGATGGGGAAAATATATGTTTATTGACACAAAAATGCTAAGTTATTTGCTGATGATAATGTATATGGTAATGTCTTTGTCTTGACTGATATGCACTGTATTTATGCTGGATAAAGCAATGTTGTATACTGTAAAGGTATATAGTGATTGGGACCAGCAGATGGCATAGCAGTTACGTCACTGACCCCCACATAGTCGACTGCAGTTCAAGTACCAGACCCTGTGGCTTAAAACTCACACAGGGCACACATCTGTGTGTTCCTAAATCCCAAGAGGAGAATGGAAGAGAGAGACTGCAGTGTGGCCATCCCCCCTGGGGAGTGATTTCTCACTTTTTGTCTCTTTTTTCTCTCTCTCTCTTGGGAGTGCATGTGCCCTATAGCAAATAATCTCTCTCTCTCAAAAAAACAAAACAAACAAAAAAAATAATTCGAACCTGGCACATGTGCATGCATGCCCAAAATCCTGAGAGGAGAATAAGAAGAAGGGATTGGAGTGTAGCCATGCCCATCGAATGGTGATTTCTCACTGTCTCTCTGTCTCTCCAGTGACCGTATACACTTTACAGCAAAAATCTCTCCAAAGTTCTGTCTCTCCAGTGACTGTATACACTTTACAGCAAAAATCTCTCCAAAGAAAGATACATACATAATTAAATGTACATTTTTAAAAATTAAGTATATGGGGGAGGGGGGAAGGGGGAAAAATGATTTTCAGAGGCTGCTGCACCAGACCTTGACCAAACATCAAAGATGATGCCAGCAGCCAAGTGAACTTTTGAAGGAGCGGAAGAGGAAAAAGAGAAGATGATTTGAGCCAACTCTTAAAACAATATTCAAGCAGAGACCTACCCTCATATACAAAGATAAAATACAGGGAACCAGCAGTTAGCGTAATGGCTATGTCGCTGGACTCCCACGTAGTCGACCACGGTTCGCGTCTCGGACCTGGTGGCTTAAATTTCACGCCGGGCACGTGTGCGTGCGTGCCCAAGATCCCGAGAGGAGAATGGAGGAGAAGGGATTGCGGCGTGACCATCCCCCCTGGGGGGTGATTTCTCGCTTTCTGTCTCTATGTCTCTCT
>NW_006159706.1:266930-267827 GCF_000334495.1 Tupaia belangeri chinensis
AAACAAACAAACAAACAAACAAAAAAACAAAGATAAAATACAAACTACTCAGGATTCCCCTGAAGAGGTTTTCAACCGTGACTTTAGGAGAGAGTTGAAAGAGAGAGAGAACTGCTGCCAGAGAGAAAAATAGGGATCGTCCCACCCGAGAATGTACACCTTCCTCTTCAGTGTCAAAGAAGCCTCCTTAGACCAGATTCCTGCCGCACCTCCATACAGATGGCCCTCTAGCAGATGAGGAAGATGAAGATTTGAAAGAGGAGAGTGATGATGATACTGCAGCTCTTCTTGCAGAACTAGAAAATTAAAAAAGAAAGAAAGAGCTGAAGAACAGGCCAGGAAGGAACAAGAACAAAAAGCTGAAGAAGAGAGAATTCAAATGAAAAACATTCCCAGTGGAAACTTGCTACTTAATCTCACGGGCCGTCCCAGCCACAGGCCAATGTCAAAGTTAAAAGAAGGTGGGATGATGATGTTGTCAAAAACTGTGCAAAAGGCATAGATAATGAGAAGAAAACAAAAGATTTGTAAATGATACTCTACCCTCTGAATTTCATAAAAACTTCCTGGAGAAATATATTAAGTAGTACAGTTTTATGTGCTTAATTAAAGACTGTAAAAAAATATCTTTTTTTGCAGGAACCAGCAGTTAGCGTAATGGCTATGTCGCTGGATTCCTACGTAGTCGACCGTGGTTTGCGTCCTGGACCCGGTGGCTTAGAACTCACGCCGGGCGCGTGTGTGTGCGTGCCCAAGATCCTGAGAGGAGAATGGAGGAGAAGGGACTGCAGCGTGACCATCCCCCCTGGGGGGTGATTTCTCGCTTTCTGTCTCTATGTCTCTCCCTGTCTGGCTGGCGAGCATATGCGCCCTATAGCGAAAACCTCTAAAAAAAAA
>NW_006159706.1:268295-280591 GCF_000334495.1 Tupaia belangeri chinensis
CTTTCTGTCTCTCTCTCTCTCTCTGTCTCTCTGGCAAACACAGGCACTCTATAGCAAACATCTCTCAAAAAAAAAAAGGACTGGAAACTAACATAAGGTCTCAGGCAAAATTCCACAGAAAACAATTTCAGGATAAATGAATGACATAAATGGTGATAAGACAGTACAATTAATTTGGAGTTTCTGACAATGGTGGCAAAGAAAAATTAGAGATAAAGAAGAAAATAGAGGAAACCAGCAGTTAGCGTAATGGCTATGTCGCTGGACTCCCACGTAGTCGACCGCGGTTCGCGTCCTGGACCCAGTGGCTTAAAACTCACGCCGGGTGCGTGTGCGTGCATGCCCAAGATCCCGAGAGGAGAATGGAGAAGGGATTGTGGCGTGACCATCCCCCCTGGGGGGTGATTTCTCGCTTTCTGTCTCTATGTCTTTCTCTGTCTGGCGAGCGCACGCGCCCTATAGCAAAAACCTCTCCAAAAAAAAAGAAGAAATTAGAGAAGCATTCCTTGTGTTTAATAGGATGACACTGACTATGTTACTGCAGCAGAATTATGTCACATGATGGCACATCTTAGCGAAGTTAACAGATGAGGACAATGCTCAGAGAAGCGGATACTGATGGTGATAGTCAAGTAAACTACAAATAATTTCTTTTTTTTTTTTTTAAGAGGTTTTTGCAATAGGTCGCATGCGCTCGCCAGACAGAGAGAGACAGAGAGACAGAAAGCGAGAAATCACCCCCCAGGGGGGATGACCACGCTGCAATCCCTTCTCCTCCATTCTCCTCTCGGGATCATGGGCATGCACGCACACGCACCCGGGGTGAGTTCAAGCCACCGGGTCCGGGATTCGAACCACGGTCGACTACGTGGGAGTCCAGCGACATAGCCATTATGCTAACTGCTGGTCCCTACAAATAATTTCTATGACTGCTGTCAGTAAGTGAAAATGTTATATAGAGTGTTGAAGAGCCTGTACAAAACTTTTTGTCTTTGTGTTTGTTTGTTAAGAAATGGATCTGCAAAACGTTCTTCTAGTTGTCAAAAAAATAAATATGAGTCGTCATTAGGACTTATTTCTCTATGTTTTTCTACCCTTATTTTGCTGTCATCATCCTATAACCTTATTTCAGGAAACTGATCAAGAAGCAAGTTGTATGTGACTTACTCTACCTATTTCTAATATTTCTAGGTTCAGCATCCCTTTGCATTTTAAATTTTTATTGGAGACAGCTAAGACTATTTGCTTGGTTTTCTTTTTCTTTATCTGTGATAAAGCTCATACGCTTGCATGTGGGAGAAAAAGAGAGAACATTTCACAGGGTCTGATCACTCTTTGATCCCTTTCTTCCAGTCCTCCGGCCCACCAGATCTCTAGCACTGGTATGACCCAGGTTGACCAGCCTGGGAATTCAAACTGTGGTTGCCATGCGGCATCCATCTTCTCTGGAGTACCACATTACACTGTGCCACAGAGCCAGCCCTGAGACTCTTTTCATTTGAATTATTCTATTAAATTTACCATATTCAAAATAACAGAGAATTCAAAAATATTAATTTGAGGGGCTAGCAGGAGGTGTGGTGGTTAAAGGCGCTGGATTCTCACATGGCCAACCATGGTTTGAGTTCTGGACCTGGTGGCTTGCTTTCTTGTTTTCCCTTTCTATTTCTCTCTGCCTCTCTCTGGTCAAATTAAAAAATAATAATAACAAATGGAATTAAATCAATAAATAAATCTTTTTAAAAATTAACTTGATCATTACAAAATAATAATAAAACCATTACATTTTCGTTTCTGTTACAGTAACAGAAAACAGACTAAGACAAAGTGTGTTCTTTTTTTTTTTTTTCTATAGGGTTCATGCACTCACCAGAGACAGAAAAAGAGATAGAGAGAAGGAAAAAGTGGGAAATCACCCCTCAAGGGGCCAGCAGATGGCATGGTGGTTACAACATTGGAATTCCCACACAGCCAATGGCAGTTCAAGTCTCAGACCTGGTGACTTGCTTTCTCTCTCTCTCTCTCTCTCTCTCTCTCTGTCTTTCTCTGGGAAAATTCATGTGATAAATAAATAAATGTAAAATAAATAATTCTAAAAATAGAAAGAAAGAAATCACCTCCCCAAAGGGGATGGCCACATTGAATCCCTTCTCCTCCATTCTCCTCTTGAGATTTTGGGCCACACGCACATGTACCTGGCCTGAGTTTCAAGCTCCTTGGTCTGGGACTTGAACCACAGTCAGTCATGTGAGATCCAGTCACTCTAAACTCTGTGCCACCTGCTGACCCCAAAGTGCATTCTTTGATGGGGTGGGGGAAGATCATCAAGCTTATTCATGGCCTTTTCCTGTATCTCTGCTTAGTTTTCCAAGAATCTTTATATTGGGAATGGAATCCTTGGAGATGTACCTGCATTTTGAGGTTACCAGATGGATAATACTCCCTTTGTAAACTAATAAATGGACCACCTGGCCTAAGAACCAGGAAGTTCTGTTAAAAAGAATCACTCTAAGATCCTGACCTATGCTGGGAACTGAAAAACTAGAGGTTTTGGACTGATCATATCACATTCTGTATTGTGGAGACCTCATCAAGGTATAGCCCTCATACAGCATTGCAAGCACCAGCCAGCTGTCTCCATGGGGCACTGCGCATTTCTAGGGCTCTTGTTTCCCCCAGGATGCTCTGTTCCAGCTTTCCCTGTGTGTCCGGCACAGCTCCTGGCATAAGGCCTCACAACATGGCAGGCTGCTGAGTCAATGTTGATCTACTGCAGATCTGACTTCAGATTCCATCAGGGCAGTTTGTGTTTGAGAAACCAAACAGGAGTGAACAGAACCGGTCTGCCATTGGTCAGCTTAGCAGTCTGAAGATATAAGCTGTTTAAAATTAGTCCAATGCCTCTGATTTTCTGAGTCTACCTTTGTTCCTGTGACCCTTTGAATGAAACAAATTTACCTCTCCCAAGGAACCCTCAAAAGCACACTCTTACCAATGCTGGAACTATCTTTTTAGAACTCAAATCTTAAAACCCCCTCCTTAAATCACCTCCCACCCACCCATCTAGAGTGACAGCAAACACAGATCTCAGCAAGTCAGACAGGCGGCCTAAATAACAGGACAAGGCCAGTGCAATGCCCAGGACTGAAAGGCATACACATTCAGAGGTTCTAACCATACCCGACACGTGCTGAGAGCCCAGGACAGTCACCAGCAGCCATTGTGGGATGTTAGATCTATGCCACACAGCACACACTGCTTAGCACAGATAATAAAGCCCTTCTCAGTGGGGCCTCCAACAACCTGCTCTTTGAGTCCAGCCACTCCTACCTAGGTCCCTATACTCCACTCACATGACACCTTTCACAACAATCTCTTACCACCCTTGCTTGTTTATTCCTTTTTTTCCCCAATAAATATTTCTTGAGCACCTATTATGTACCTGTCACTACAGCAAGTGCTGAGGAAACAATGATGAAGAAGGTCTGAGTTTCTTTCCTCATGGAGCTTATAGTGTAGTATGGACATGGAGTCAACAGACAGTCCCCAGACTGTGACAAGCATTATGAAAGGAGAGTGCAGGATGGGACTGAAACATGCCGAAGGGGTTCCATGTCAGATCACAGAGAGAAGGGGTTAGAAAGGCTTCTCAGAGGACTAGATTTCTAAGCTGAGGCTAAAGATGAGCAAAGGAAGCAAAGACAAGAGTGAAAGAGTTGGGATGGAGGTAGAGAAAGGGCTTCCTGAAAGAGGGAGCAGTAAATGTTCCTCAGGAAACTGATATGCTGTGTGGCTGGAGGGTAGGATACTGGGAAGGTGAGCAGGGGGCAGACTTTACCAGGCCCTATCTCAAAATAAGGGGCACTTTGACCTAAGGGCAATGGGCAGCCACCAACAGGTTTTAATCAAGGACCATTTTGATCCAAACTTGCCCTTTTTAATAACCCATCTGGTGTGGTGAACAGGCTGAAGTGACCAAGCCTGGAAGTAAGGAGGACGACTAAAGGGCCTTCCTAATAAGCTAGCCAGACATGATGGTGGCCTGGCCTGGGGAGTAGTAATGACGTGGACAGCATGAACCAGACTTGGGAGATGGCGTTGTTAGGACTCAGAGATTGAGTGATTGTGGGGAAAGACAAGAGGATGTGTTAATGATGGACTTGGAGTGCCCTGACCTTCTACTTACTTTTTTTGACTTAATTTTCTCATCTTCCTCACAGACTCCCCAGGTACCTTCTCACCTGTTGCCCTCAACACTTGGTCCCATTGCTGGGTTACTACACAGTATTGTATGAAGGTCTGTGCCCTTCCTCCTTGTTGCATTGGGCAGAGACCCTGTATTAGTCAGGGTCCAATCAGGAGATGGAAACCACACAGTAATTTAAACGGCTAAAAAAATTTTTTTAAGTTTAACTATAGGTTTCTTCCATTAGTGAAAGAGAGAGAACAAAAGAAAAAGAGAGACAGATAGCACCCCCAACATGGTCTTGTCCCCTAAATCCAACCCCAGCTTCATTCAGCTGGTTCTGAATCAGGGCATGCACATACTCGGGGGCATCCCCAGACACATACCTGGAACCTTCCCATGTGAGTCAGCCTCACAGAATGTCACATTTCACTGCTGTGCCACTGTCCAGCCACTGAATAGTTATACAGAATTATTAACTAACAGAGGGTTGGAGCAAAGAGGGGTTATCTAATCAAAAGAGAACTCAAAAAGTTATAGGATAAACAGAAGGTACAGCCACCACCCTGAGGTTGAGACGCTGTCCTTCAGGAAACTGACATTTGGTCATGCGAGATCCAGACCCTGGATGGTAGAGAAGTCACCGTGTTACCACACCAGTGGTAGTTGCCAGAAAGCTGCCCTCCACAATTTGCAAGACCCTATTTTCTGAGGTTCCAAGGAAAGTCATTCCTGGAGCGGTATCTTGCCAGAGGCAATCTGATGCAAAGCCAACCAAGAGGGAAACAACTGGCCACGTGCGCTGCTGGCCACTGTACTACAGGAACTGCAGAACCCTGGTGCTAGAAGAGCCACCTACATTGCAGGAGCTTGGTACTGAGGAAGCCATGCCCACTGCAGGAGACTGCTTGAAGAGCACTGCAGAAAGAGGAGGAAAACAAACTTCTCCTTCCTGCAATGACTCTCCAGAGCCCTCAGTTAATAAGGTTTAACATTGTGCCAGCTGGCAAAGGAAAAAAACTACATTAAATGGTCTACTCAATTTTTGGAACACAAGCAAGGAAGGGTAAAGTTGAAGTCAAAACCCAACAAATTTGTAACTGTCACAGACCCATCCTGGTCATGGCTGCTGGAGTACCTTGGGGACCTAGATGTTAACATGGCAAGTAAAGGTCAGAATAGCTTCCTTTCGTTTAAGGCTCCAGTGGGAAACAGGGCTGGGGGGAGGGGGTGAAAAGCCTAAACCAGGGTTCAGGCTATGGACTGTGGCCAAACTGGGCCCACCATTTGTTTTTATAAATAAAAACATAGCCATTTTCATTTGTTTCCATATTGCCTGTCTGCTTTTATACAATAAGAGTTGAATAGTTACAGAAAAGCTGCAGGTCTATAGTCTAAACTACGGTCAGAATAGATCCAAGAACCGCGGTCGACTACGTGGGAGTCCAGCAACATAGCCATTACGCTAACTGCTGGTTCCCCAACGCCTTCTTTTTAATGCCAGAGTGCACAAGCACTCACCAGAGGTACAGAGAGCTCCTGGTGAGGCACAGTCATGCTGCAATTATTTTCCACCACTTCTCTCTTCTTCCTGTCAGGATTTTGGGCGCACACACACACATGCACACGCATACGCTCCATGTGTTTTTTCAAGCAACTAGGGCTGGGATTTAAACCACACTTGGCCCTTCTTTTTAATGCCAGAGTGCACAAGCACTCACCAGAGGTACAGAGAGCTCCTGGTGAGGCACAGTCATGCTGCAATTATTTTCCACCACTTCTCTCTTCTTCCTGTCAGGATTTTGGGCGCACACACACACATGCACACGCATACGCTCCATGTGTTTTTTCAAGCAACTAGGGCTGGGATTTAAACCACACTTGGCCATGTAGAACCCAGCTCCCAGTGCACAGCACCTAATCACTGCACTACGGGGGTGGCTTTCTGATGACTTTCAAATACCTGGTGTTCATGAGCCTGAGCACTGGACATCAGGATTCTCAGATTTCTGCCTATAATCATCTCATCCTCTGAGGTCTTATTCAACACAATAGCCTAGCTGGTTACCCTGTCTTATTCCAGCTCTACATGGTGACTTCTGAGTCTGATTCCCAGATCACTGTGTTGTCAGAATAGGTAGAGAAATTCCTCTCCCAAATAGCTCAACTCTGTTGTACAGGCAATGGAGCATTATATGCAGCCTGAGAGCGCCACCTGCTTCCCAAATGAGCTTCCATGAATAGGTCTGAATCCAATGTGAGCTCTCAATTCAGGACCTAATGTCTAACATGGATGGACTCATTCATTCAAGGATCCCACAGGAATGACAGACCAAGTGGATATTTTAAAATAGCAATGAGAATTTAACAACCAAAAGAGTGAAACATGGGCCATAAACATGGAGGTGCACCTGAGTTCTACAATAAGATGTCTACACTGTTCTTCAAACACAACAGGCACATTTCTTTTTTTTATTTTTTTCCTATAGGGCGCCTGAGCTCGCCAGACAGACAGAGAGAGACAGAAAGCGAGAAATCACCCCCCTCCCAGGGGGAATGGCCACGCCGCAATCCCTTCTCCTCCATTCTCCTCTTGGGATCTTGGGCACGCATGCACACGTGCCCTGCGTGAGTCTTAAGCCACCGGGTCCGGGATGTGAACCGCGGTCAACTACATGGGGTCCAGCTACATAGCCATTACGCTAACTGGTCTCAACAGGCACATTTCTGACTTTGGGCCTAGAATTCTCTCTCTCTCTCTTTTTTTTTTTTAAAGAATTATTTATTTTTTTTATTTGAATAGAGAGAGAGAGAGAAAGGGAAAGTAAGAAAGCAAGCCACCAGGTCCAGGACTTGAACCATGGTTGGCCATGTGGGAATCCAACGCCCTTATCCACCACACCACCTGCTGGCCCCTAGAATTCTCTTTTCCTACACATCAATATGCCTTGCTTTTTTACCTTAACTTTCTTTTTTTTTTTTTTTTTTTTTAGAGACACACACATTGGGTTACACATCCCAATAGAATTGTCATGCTCAGCCAGCCAGGATCATGGGAACACACCTGAGTAGCCTAATAGACTTCCAGTTGCAAACCTAGGACGTTCCCATGTGGCTTCAGCTTTGTGGAACACTGCATTACTATTGTACCATTGTGACTGGCCTCATTCTTTTTTAATCACCAGAGGACAAGTGTACTCACCAGAGACAGAAAGGTGGGGTGAGAAGCACCCCACAACAGGGTATGGTCGTGGTGCAATCCATTCTTCTCCATTTCTCCAACCTGTCAGGATTTTGCACATGGGCACACACTCCTAATGTGTTTTTCACGCTTCCAGGACCAGGATTTGAACTGTAATTGGCCATATGAGATCCCTTAACTACTAGGTAATGCAGCCAGCTCCATTTTTATTTTGTAGTAACATATCTATAACATAATATTTACCCTTTTAACCTTTTTGTTGTTATTTTGTTCATGAAAGTATGAAACACAGACAGAAAGCAAAAAAGACAAGCACCCTCAGTAGGATCTCACACCACGTTTCCCCACAAGCCTTCCCATCCAGCCAGTATCATACACACTTTGCCCAGTGTGTACAGGTTGACCAGGAAACAGAACCTAGTCTTCTACATGGACCCAGCATCACCTGAGCAGCACATTACTACTATGCCACCAAAATAGTCCTCTTTTAATTGTAAAATTAAATAATTAAATTGTAAAATTAAATAGTCCATTTTTAATTGTAAAATTCAGTACAATGGTGGGACCAGCAGTTGGTGTAATGGCTATGTTGCTGGACTGCCATATAGTCAACCATGGTTCGAGTCCAAGACCCAGTGGCTTAAACTCACGCCAGGCATGTGTGCATGCATGCCTAAGATCCCAAGAGGAGAATGGAGGAGAAGAGATTGCAGCGTGGCCATCCCCTCTGGGGAGTGATTTCTCGCTTTCTGTCTCTCTGTCTTTCTGGTAAGCACATGCATCCTATAGCAGAAACCTCTACAAAAAAAAAAAAATTCAGTACAATGGCATTAGTACATTTACATTGTTGCACAACCATCATCGAAACTATTTTCAGAACTTTTTCCTAACACAAAGTCAAACCCTGAATTAATTAAACAATAACTTCTCATTCTGCCCACCCCTAGCCCCATGTAACCTTTATTCTGCTTTCTGTCTCTATGAATTTGACAACTACAGATTACATAAACAAAACCATACAATATTTGTCCTTTTGTTTTATTCCACTTAGCATGTTTTCAATGTTCATCTTTGTAATAGAATGTACCAGAATTTCATTCCTTTTTTTGTTTGTTTCCTACAGGGTATGTGTACTTGCCAGAGAGAGGAAGAGAGAGTATCCCCAGAAGGGATAACCGCACCACAATCTCTTCTCTATTTCTCCCCTTGGGATCTTGGGCATGCATGCACACATGCCTGGCATGTTTTTCAAGCCGCTGGATCCAGGACTCAAGTCTGCACAGTTGACCATGTGGGATCCAACCACCTTAACCTTCACACCACCAGTAGCCATTATGCCGTTTTAAGACTAATATTCCATTTGATATATACACCAACTTTTGTTTATCCATTGATTTGTCAGTGAATATTTTGGTTGTTTCCACCTTTCGATTATTGTGAATATTGTTACTATGGAGGGACCAGCAGTTAGCATAATGGCTATATGTCGCTGGACTCCCATGTAGTCGACCACGGTTCGAGTCCCGGACCCGGTGGTTTAAACTCATGCAGGGCGCGTGTGCGTGCGTGCCCAAGATCTCAAGAGGAAAATGGAGGAGAAGGGATTGCGGCATGGCCATCCCCCCTGGGGGGTGATTTCTCGCTTTCTGTCTCTCTGTCTCTCTCTGTCTGTCTGGCGAGTGCACGCACCCTATAGCAAAAACCTCTCCAAAAAAAAAAGAAAAAGAAAGAAAATATTGTTACCATGAACTTAAGGTTCTAATTTGCGTTTCCCCAATAGAGATGTTGAACATCTTTTCCCATGCTTACTGGCCACTTGCTTATCTTCATTGGCAAAGTGTATATTAGATTCCCTTGCCAATTTTAAGGATTATTTTATTTATCATTATTATTATTTTTCAATTTGCTACAGGGCAGGGTCAGATCTCTCACAAAGAATGAGTACTCAAGGATATAGTCTGGTTGTTTCCCATTAGTGGCATAGTTCAATAAAACATTTTTGCAGGTGTGACTCCCAAAAGATGTTTCCCATTAATTTTATGCAAATACTTCTCATTTGTGGCCAAATCTGTGTGTTCTACAAAACAGTAGCCAGCTGGGATCCCACCGAGGCAACTCTGGATAATCTTGACATTCCTCACAGTCTCCCCCATGGTGGCAAAGTCTCTGGAGATGAAGCTCTCATACATGTAAGCTCCAGGTCACCCATCCACAGATGGCCACCATGTCCCTGCCAGGCTGGGCCTCATCCAGGTTGGAGGCCAAAAAAGTGGGTGCCAGGCTGTGCTGCAGGTACTGCCCACATATTTTTCATTAATAGTTTTTGCTGTTTATATATTCATGTATGTACTTAATTAACAGGTATGTATTTTATACCTATCCTCCAAGACGGAGTGGGGAAAGGTGCTTCTAATCTTGAAGGAAGGGGAGCTAGACAAATACACAAATAATGCAAAGGCATGCGTGAGTGGGGAAGAAAGAGAAGCATTAAATGCAAGCTAAAGACAGCTCTGAGTTTCAAATGAGTATCATTTAAGCACTAGCTGAAGAACCTCAAAGGCTGAACCAAGCTCTGCTTAAGTCCCAAAGCAGACAGACAGGATCACTTGCCGTGGACCTTGGGCATGGGAATTGGCTGAATCTCCATATCTCTACTACTTCATGGGGTACCTACAATGATTTACTGAGACGCTAATGAAAGAGACAGAGCTTTATAGTCTGTGCCTATTTATGCTCACTTAAGGAATTAAGGTCTATCCCAAAGCATAATTTTGCCTGTTTGTCCCCTAGATCTGGAGTCAAATCACTAAAGTATAAAGTCCACTTTTAAATCTTAGTCCAATGATGTAGTCAGCATTAGTTTAGAGTCCTTGAGCTGGAAACCAAGACAGATGGAGGTGTCTGTTTTAAAATATCATTTTAGGGTCAGGCAGTAGTGTCATGGTTAAGGTAGCTGGATCCCACGAGGTCAACTGCACGGTATGAGGCCAAACCCAGCAGCTTAAAAAAACACATTATGTGTGTGTGCATGTATCCCCATCTCCCAAACCTGAAAGACGGCAGAGAAGGAATTGCAGCGTGACCATCCCTACAGAGTATGCTATCTCATTTTCCTCTCTCCAGCAAGCTCACACACCTCTAGCAAATAAAAAATACATTATACATATATTATTTCAGAAGCTAGTAGAGCAAGGATGTTTAGCAATCTGTTTATAAACTAAAAAGAATGAGTTCAGGGACCAGGAAGTGGTATGGTGGTTAAGGCACTGGACGCCCACATGGCCGACTACAGTTAGAGTCCCACAACCTGACAGCTTGAAAATCACGCTGGCCACATGTATACGCATGCCCAAAACCCCAGGTGGAGAATGGAGGAGAAAGAACTATAGATTGGCCATCACCCCTGCAGGGTGATTTCTCACTTTCCCTCTCAGTTTCTCTCCCTCTGGTGAGCACATGTACCCTATGGTAAAAATCTTAAAAAAAAAAAAAAAAAAAAAATTATACTCGTAGCTAAAACAAAAAAAAAAGAATGAACTCATACCAAGAGTTGCAGAAATCACTATCCAAGGTCTTAATCTGGGTCTTTTTATTACTTATATAATCTTAGGAACATTGTTAGTATTTCCTCTTCTGGAAAATTGGGACAGTAATACTCACTGGGTTCTTGTAAAGGTTGTCAAAAGACAAAATTACAAGAAATTTAGTTGAAAGATCTAATTGACTTCTGTGATTCAAAAAAAAAAAAAAGAAAGAAAGAAAGAAAAAGGCCTGTTGCAGTGGCACACACCAGTAGCCCCAGATACTTGGGAAGCTGAAGCAGGAAGATCATGAATCAATGGCCAATGTGGGCAACATACCAAGACCATGTGTGAAAAGCTGGGCATGGTGGCATGGCCTCAAGGTCCCTGCTAATTAGGAGGCTGAAACAGGTAGATTAAAACATAGCAAGACCATGACTTTAAAAAAAAAAAAAAAAACACAATACAGGGACCAGCAGATGGCGAAATGGTTACATGGCTAGACTCCCACATAGTCGACCACAGTTCCAGTCCTGGACCTGGTGGCTTAAAACTCACACCAGGCACATGTGCATGCACCAAAATCCCAAGAGGAGAATGTAGGAGAAGAGATTGCAGCATGGCCATCCCCACTGGGGGGTGATTCCTCACTTTCTTTCTCTATCTCTCTGTCTCTCTAGCGAGTGCACACACCCTATAGCAAAAATCTCTTTTAAAAAGTACACAATCCATATACGAGTAGA
The DNA here is from genome assembly GCF_000334495.1 of Tupaia belangeri chinensis. Lineage (NCBI taxonomy): Eukaryota > Metazoa > Chordata > Mammalia > Scandentia > Tupaiidae > Tupaia > Tupaia belangeri. The sequence goes on from NW_006159706.1 coordinate 279,948, forward strand.
GGAATTATGTAAAAGACCTCCCATTGGTCAAGGATAGGACAATCTGAGCATAAAAAATGATAAATATTAATGAAATTGAGAAACACTGGTTGTATTTTGAAAGATTCACAAGTTGAGCCAGCAGGTGGTGTGGAGGTTAAGGCAGCTGGATCCCACATGGCCTATGGAGCTGTTATATGTGTTGTGAGTGGAACAAACCAACTGTAAAACAATGTCTTTTAGACAATCAGGGAAACTGTATTTTGGACTACGAATCATAGATAATACCACGACAAGCTAATTTTGTCGGTTGCAAAATGGCATCATAGTTATGTAAGAGTCCCAGACCTGGGGCCAGTAGGTGGTGTGATTAGTAGGTGCTAGACTCCCACGTGGCCAACTGTGGTTCAAGTCCTGGACCTGGCTGCTTAAAATGCACACCGGGTGCACGTGTGTGTGTGTGCTTTTTCATTTTTCCTCTCTCCAGTGAGCACATGTGCCCAATAGCAAAGTAAAAAAATAAAGATTCACAAGTTGGGGCCAGCAGGTGGCGTGTTGGTTAAGGCGCTGGAATTCCCACATGGCTGACCATGGTTTGAATCCTGGACCTGGCAGCTTGCTCCCTCATCCTCTCTCTCTCTCTCTCTCTGCCTTTCTCTGGCAAA
>NW_006159706.1:280792-284966 GCF_000334495.1 Tupaia belangeri chinensis
CCCGAGATCCCAGGAGGAGAATGGAGGAGAAGGGACTGCGGTGTGATCATCCCCCCTGGGGGGTGATTTCTCGCTTTCTATGTCTCTCTCTGTCTGGCGAGCGCACGCGCCCTACAGTGAAAACCTCTCCAAAAAAAAAAGATTCACAAGTCCATAAAGAGTGTCAAAGAAAAAAAGGAAACTCTATTAGAAACCCTGAAATCCCACCTTTAAAAAAGAAGCATAGGGGGAAAAAAAAAAAAGGAAGCATAGGGACCAGCAGATGGCTGGACTCCCATGTAGTCAACAGCAATTTGAGTCTAGGACCCACCAGCTTAAATCTCATAGGGGGCGCATGTGCATGTGTGCCCAAAAGCCCAGAGGAGCATGGAGGAGAAGGGACTGCAGTATGGCCATCCCCCTAGGGGGCAGTGAATTACCACTTTCTATTTCTCTGTCTCTGTCTCGCTGGTGAGCACACGTGCCCTATAGCAAAAAATCTAAAAAAGAAAAAGGAAAAAGAAAATTACCACAAACCCTAATGAAATAATTGTAAATAAAATAGCAAATAAAGCAATAAACAGTGGACAAAACCATTAGATAGAGTTTAATGAGGAACTTTATAATCGCAGGGCCAGGCTGTTATCACCTGAGTTCAGTATAATCAAAACTGGGACAAGGAACAGATGGTATAAAGGCTATGTCACTGGATTCCCATGTAGTCAATCCTGGTTCAAGTCCCAGACGTGGTGGCTAAAAACTCATGCTGGGTGTGTGTGTGCGTGCATGCCCAGACTCCTAAGAGGAGAATGGAGGAGAAGGGATTGTGATGTGGACATCTCCCCTGGAAGGGTGATTTCTCGCTTTCTGTCTCTCCATCTCTCCAGTGAACACATGTGCCCTCCAGCAAAAATCTCTTTAAAAAAAAGTTTTAAAAAAAGAGGACAGTAAAGCATTGTGTGATGCCAACATACGTTACTTCCTAGCCAGTTTTCTTTCCCTCACAACTGAGTTAAGCAACCTTCTATAGCCAATCTCGATTTATAGAAAAGATATAAGAGAGAAGAACAATTTAAATTATACCAGAAGCGGACCAGCAGTTGGCGTAATGGCTATGTCATTGGACTTCCATGTAGTCCACCATGGTTTGAGTCCTGGACCTGGTGGCTTAAACTCATGCTGGACACGTGTGGGGGTGCCCAGGATCCCTGGAGGGGTCCGACCTGGCAGGGCCCCAGGATCTATCCGAGTCCCCCCACTTCCGGTTGGTTCAGTACATTGGCAAGGCCCCTACTGTGTGCCCTCCCCCCGCCCCGACCTAGGATTTTGCTCCAGAAACTGTGGCAGCCTTGCTGGGAAGCGACCCCCCTCTGACCCCCCAATATACTACTATAAAAGAATTACATAGCTCTCTTATACATCCTGAGCATACGATAAAATCTTCCAGGAATTCCCCCGACCGCTCCCCTTTGCTCTGATCACTTACTATTAATTACAATGCTTTATCTCCATGGTCACAATAGAGGGTGGGCTGAAGTTCTTTCTAGGTAGAAATAATTTTGACCTTTGGAAGGCCCTTCAAAATACATTTAAGGTAAACTTAATCCTTTCTTTACGTAAAATAGGATTAGGCCAAAACTGGCCCAGGACACCTCCGCCCTCACCAAGTGAAATAAATAAATATATTAGGATTCCTCAAATTAAGTTTTAGATCCCTACAAAACTGTATAAGCATCATTCTTTATTAAGATCCATAAGAACTAATATCTATTCTTAAGATTTTCTTTTCTCAGCACCATTCCCAGTAATCACAAGATGGCTGCTGTGCCGCATCAGCTGATGATCTTTTCGGCTTACAGGTAACGCTTTCCTGAAACTGCGTTCCATGGAGACCCACCTACAATTGTGGAACTGCACTAGACCCACCCTCAATCCAACCCTGAATTGCACTAGATCCACCCTTAATCCAACCCTGAATAGAATCTATGTTCTCTATTGTTAAAAACTTTATGAGCTGTTAATTAAAACACTAGCCCCTCTCCCTTTACTTGCATGTATCACATTTTCAATAAAAACACACAATGATTCCTAACAGCTGTCACTCCTCAGAGAGCAATCTCTGAGGGGTGTCCGACAAAGGACATGCATGAAAAGGCATCAAGACCTTTGTCTTCTATTCACCTTCACTGCCTCCATCAAGATAACCCACCCCGCCGGAGGCTAGTCTCCAGGCAGATCCCGAGAAGAGAATGGAGGAGAAGGGATAACACCAGAACCAAGCAGTGAAATCCACAAATTGGGACATTCTATAGGACAACCTCACTGAGTTTTCTACAAGTCAATGTCAGGGAAAGATTTAAAGGATGAGGGAACTATTCTAGAATATAAGAGACTTAAAAGCCATACAAAGAAATTTCATGTATAGATTCTGTATGTATTTTGAGTTGGACAAAACAACTGTAAAACAATGTATTTTAGACAATCAGGGAAATTTTATTGTGGACTACATATTATTAAATAATACCAGGACCAGCCAATTTTGTCAGTTACAAAATGGCACTGTGGTTATGTAAGAAACAGGTCTACTTTTTTAGAGCTGTATTCTGAGATACATAGAGTGACATATGTATCATCTGAGTTAAAATGGTGCAGCAGAAGAAAACAAAGGGACACAGAGCAAATATTGCAGGATCTTGATAATTGTTGAACCTATGTAGTGGGATATGGGAATTCACTATCCTATTCCCTTCCCTTTTGAAAAGGTCTGAATATTTTCATAATAACAAATTTAAAAGAGATTTTCAGAAAGATAATATATAGAAGAGTGAAAACGTGAAGAGTAAAGGAATAAATATTAGCTCTTTTTCCCAGTAGCACAGATGTAAGACATGTGGGTGGAAGCAAAAATCCCTTCAGTGTTTTATTAAAAACGCTCTTTGGGGACTCGTTCATTTAAGGAATCACCCAAATTGCCTTCAGAGCATGATATGTAGGCCACGCCCCCACCAGGGATCTGACTCTAGAGTGTGCAAGAAAAAAACTCCAATAGGCAACTTAGTCACAGAAACTCGGCAAGTTCAAATATTTGGGAAGGTTTAGCTGTTTTCTTTTTAGAAGCAGGGAATTATTTTCGGTCTATTAAAAAGAAAATCCTCCAGGAGGCCATTCTGTGGGACGAGAATTATCTGTGCTAGTCAAACTAAACCAAAACAAGACTTTCTTTGCCAATAGTCCCTGAGAGCAGCGTTTGGGGAGGCAATAATTAGGTAATTAGACCCGGGTGCCTGGAGTTCCACCCGGCCATGAATGACTCCGGCTCCTCGGCCAGGAGGTGGACCTGGAACTTTTCCGAGCTCAGTTCCCCTATTCCTCCCACCTCCGCGGCTCCAGTGGCGCACACTTCCTGCCCCCCACGCCCGCGGGGGCCGTGCGGAGCTGCGACTGGTGGAGGGACACTCCGCCTCTCCGGCTCCAGGACTGGGTGAGGACTCTTCGCCGTTGTCACAAACTACCCGCGCCTCAAGGTATCACATGTCGCATCTCAGGCCAGAAAACTTCGGTACCCGAGGTATCCAGCACTCCGAGATAGAGCAGGGTCACAGTTCCCCAGAGGCGACTAGCTCCCAGGGGCTTGTTGGGCTCCAGCCTTGCGCCCGCCGAGTGCCTCTTGCATCGTTGTCGCTTAGTTCACAGGAGTCTTGTTCCCCAGCGAAAACCTGGGCTTGTGGAGAGGTAACAGAACTTAAGGTACGACCCACCAGCCAGCTACGGCTAGCTTTTGATGCATTTCCTTTCCCTGCTTTCTGTAGACGGGTGAGATTTTACATATGCTACTGCAATTACAGATACTTTCCATCGTCACCGAGCACTTGCTGTCTTCGCATAGCCTGACATCTTTCCGGCTGGCAGACCGCCAGAGGAGTGCCCGGCCCCACATTTTCTTTAAGCCAGTCCCTCACTCTTGGGCACTGGGTAACTGTTTTCCTTTATTGACCCGCACAAGCATAATGTTGGATCCGAGTCGCCGACCGCCCCCCTCCAGCTCACAGTGCACTGCCCCATGCCTGGGGGGCACGGCTCCCCAGTCAGCAGCCCAGAGGCCCACGGTACCCTCTGGGTTCTGTGACGTCGGCTGAGGTCCCGCCCCCTCTGGCGAAGCCAATCGAAGAGCCGGACAGACTGGCTCCGCCCCCCG
>NW_006159706.1:285370-288582 GCF_000334495.1 Tupaia belangeri chinensis
AGCCGAACAGACGGGCCCCGCCCCTAGCCCCGGGAAGCCAGCGCGCCGGCGGGCGACCAGGCTGCCAGCTGCGATGGAGTCGGGTTCCAACCCGGTTCTTCTACGCGGCCGGGCTCCTGCTCGTCCGCCGGTGACCTACGACGAGGAGCTCTACGACTGCCTCGACTATTATTACCTGCGCGACTTCCCGGCCTGCGGGGCCGGGCGCAGCAAGGGCCGAACACGTCGCGAGCAAGAACTGCGCTCCAACCGGCCGGTGCCTGGCGGCCACGAGCGCAAAATCGCACAGAAGCTCCTCAATGGCCAGCGCAAGCGTCGTCAGCGCCAGCTGCAGCCCCGGCCTCGCACCGTCCTCTGCTGAGAGCCGGTGCGTGCGGGCGGCCACCCACTAGGGCCTAGGGAGCATCGCGAATGCCCATGGCCACCCAGGCGCCGTCCAGGCTGGGTGCCTGGGCAGTGGGCGCCTTCCAAGGCTGCGTAGCTGTACCTCTTTACCCCCACTTACATCTCCTTACTGCAGTTGGAATAGTGTAAAACTCTGCCTTTTGGAACTTAGTAGCTGGGTAGAAGGGGCTAGGAAACGCAGAAAACATCTTTTTAAAAAATACAAGCAAGAGCTCTACTTCCAGTGTTCATGCTTGGACTAAAGAGAACTGATTTGGAGTTTTGTCTGATTTTTCTGCAGGATACCCGAAGGACCTGATAAAACTATTTTCTCTGACGCCAACTGTAACTGTGGTCCTAAGGGGGACAGAATCCATGTTGGTCAACAGAAGTTGTCGACATCGCTTAAGTTTACTACTACAGCGTTTTTTTCCTTTCTAGTTGAGCGCTAAGTAACGTTCAAGTGTGTATGCCTTTTTAGGGTTTTTAATTAAAAGCACAGTAAGAACGGCATTTTAACTTCTCCAGGTTTTTTCAGTTACCACAGTAACCTGTTTCAAGTCTACAAATACTTGAGTTCTTATGTGTAAAAGAAAAGGTCACAGGACCTGAGAGGTGATGCCCTCCCTATGTAAGAGAAGCTGGATTCCACATGTCCACCCCAGTTCAAGTTTCCTGCATGTCAACCTGAAACACAGGGATCGAATCCAAGTGCCCAAGATCCAGGGTTGGAGGAAGGGGATCACAGCATGAATAGATTCTGTGGAGGGTTTCTTCTCTCTCTCACTTGTACACATTAACACACTGCATCATGAGTTTGGGGAGGGGAGGAAAGGCACAAAGAGGAAGGAGAAACCATGGGAACCAGCAGTTAACGTAATGGCTATGTCACTGGACTCCCACGTAGTCGACCGCAGTTCGTGTCCCTTGGCTTAAAACTCACGCCGGGCACCCGTGGCTTAAAACTCACGCATGTGTGCGTGCATGCCCAAGATCCCGAGAGGAGAATGGAGGAGAGGGGATTGCAGCGTGACCATCCCCCCTGGGGGGTGATTTCTCACTTTCTGTCTCTATGTCTCTGTCTGTCTGGCGAGTGCACGCGCCCTACAGTGAAAATCTCTCCAAAAAAAAAAGAGGAAGGAGAAACCAAAGATAAGAATTTGTACAAGATTTGTACCCAAATGTCATAAACTACTCTGAAGTTTTAGTATTTGTTATAATACTATAAATTTTTATTTTATTATTTTTCAATTTACTATAGGGCATATGCACTCACCAGAGAGAGACAAAATGAGAAAGCAAGCAGCCAGGTCTGGGACTCTAACAGCCGTCAGACATGTGGGAGTCTAGTACTTTAACCACACAGCATTTGCCAGCCCCATAATACTGTATATTAAACAGCTGCTAGTTCTCTGCACTACTGCTCCCACAACAGTTTTTTGAAGTAGATACCTTTATCCCATTTTAGAGAAGTGATTTTAAGGCACAGAGAGTTCAAGTAACTTCCCAGAGGTCACACACCTAATTAGACAGTAGACCAGGTGATCTGACCCCAGTAGTTGTGTTCCTGACCTCTTTGCTACAGTACAACAAAGAGATATGTACACATTTCATATTTACTTTACCTAGAATTTGTCTGTAGGGCATGGTATATACGTTAAATGAGCACTATGCTGAGTGAAGGAACTGCAATAATATGTGAGAAAATGGAATTAAAGTATGAATTTATTTTAGTGCAAAAAAGTTTGAATGCCAGGTATAGTTTTCTCAGAATATATGCATTCTCCTTTTTTCTTTTTTTTCTTTTTTTTAGATTTTTTGTGGACAGGCAGATACACTTTCTAGAGGGAGAGACAGGGAAAATGAGAAATGATCCCTCCAGGGGGATGGCCACATAGCAATCATTTTTTCCTCCATTCTCCTCTCAGGATTTTGGACACACTCACATACCACATCTGGCATGTCTTTCAGGCCACCAGGTCTGGAATTTGAACTGCTGTCAGCCATGTAGGATCCAGCGTCTTAACCACCATACCACCTGCTGGTCCCACCATGGACTTTTTGAAGACCTCATATATTTTAATGGTTCTTCTGAAGATGAAAAATTTGGGGACCAGCAGATGGCATAAGTTACATCACTGAACTTCCATGTAGTTAACTGCAGTTCGAGTCCTGGACCTAGCAACTTAAAGCTCATGCCAGCACCTATGCATGTGTGCCCAAAATCCTGAGAGGAGAATGGAGAAGAGATTGTAGCATGGCCACCCACTTTGGGGGGCTGATTTCTCACTTTCTGTCTCTTTGTCTCTGTCTTTCTCTCTCTGGCAAGCGTACATGCCCCATAGCAAAAATCTCTCTCTAAAAAAGGAAAAGAAAAATTTTAATAGAGATTCAGTTTCCTCAAGCTAATTGATAAAGAAATTATGCTGCTCTTGGGCCAGCAGGTGGCATGGGTTAAGGGCATTGTATTCCCATATGGCTAATCGCAGTTTGAGTCCTGGACCTGGCAGCTTGCTTCTTCACTTTCCTTTTCTCTCTCTGGTCAAATAAAATAATACTAATTATAATAACAAATGAAATTAAATAAAGAACTAATTCTTTTTTAAAAAAGAAATTATGCTGCTCTTTTTAATTTTTATTCCTCAGGCCAGCAGGTGACATGGTGGTTAAGGACACTGGACTCCCACATGGCCAACCACGGTTCAAGTCCTGGACCTGGCAGTTTGCTTTCTCTATCTCTGTCCCTTTCTGGTCAAGTGAAAAGAAATAAGTAAATAAATAAATAAAGTTAAATAATTCTTACATAAAAAGATAACTGAATAAATTTT
>NW_006159706.1:288640-294998 GCF_000334495.1 Tupaia belangeri chinensis
ACTCTTTCCTGCATCAGTTTTTCTCAACTTTGGTTCTTTTTTGTTTTGGAGAGGTTTCTGCCACAGGGAGTGTGCATTCGCCAGAAAGAGAGAGACAGAGAGACAGAAAGCAAGAAATCACACACACACACACCCCAGGGGAGATGACCACGCCACAATCGCTTCTTCTCCGTTCTCCTTTCGGGATCTTGGGCATGCACGCACATGCGCCCAGCATGAGTTTAAGCCGCCGGGTCCAGGACCCGAACCGCAGTCGACTACATGGGAGTCCAGCAACATAGCCATTATGCTAACTGCTGGTCCCTCAACTCTGGTTCTTGACACTGGTTCTTTTTTTTTTTAATTATTATTTATTTAATTTTATTTATTAATTCATTTATTTTAATGACGATACCAGAGAGAAGAGAAGGAAAGTGAGAAAGCACGCCACCAGGTCCAGAACTTGAACTGCGGTCAGCCATTTGGGAATGTCCAGCACCTTAACCATACCGCCTGCTGGTCCCTGACACTCTGGTTTTTGACACAGATCTTCTGTCCCCTAAACTTACTCTGTTCAATTCTACTTCTTCATTTGAATCTGTGCTGTTCTACTTAGCATGCCTTTTCCCCCTTATAATTTTAATCTTTCTGAAAATAAGTCTATCTATACTTGTCACCTCTCTGAAGCTTTCATCCACACACCCTTGAAATGCCATCAAACTTCATTCAAACACCAGTTAACTACTGTTCATATAACATCTACTACTTTTATTTTAGTTTCGTTTTTTGAGATTTTTGCTATAGGTCCTGTGTGCTTGCCAGAGAGACAAAAAGCAAGAAATCACTCCTGGGGGGATGGCCACGCCATAATCCCTTCTCTAAGGGGTGGTGGCCACACTACAGTCCCTTCTCCTCAATTCTCCTCTCAGGATTTTGGGCATGCATGCATACGTGTCTGGCATGAGGTTTAAGCCACTGGGTCCTGTGTTCAAACTGTGATCAGCTACATGGGAATCCAGAGACGTAACCATTATGCCATCTGCTGGTCCCCATATCTACTACTTTTAGATCAAGAGTTATATTAATTTTTTTGTTTGGTATGTGCAAGGCACTGTATTCACATAAATTTGTCTTAACTGTGCAAGGAGAAACTACATTTAGAGTGTGAGGACCATTTCTTTCTTTCTCGTTTTTTTTTTTGAAGAGGTTTTTACTATAGGGCACGTGCGCTCGCCAGACAGACAGAGAGAGACAGAGAGATAGAAAGCAAGAAATCACCCCCCCAGGGGGGATGGCCATGCTGCAATCCCTTCTCCATTCTCCTCTTGGGATCTTGGGCATGCACGAACACGCGCCCGGCGTGAGTTTAAGCCACCAGGTCCAGGACTCGAACCACAGTCGACTACGTGGGAGTCCAGCGACATAGCCATTACGCTAACTGTTGGTCCCTTTTATTTTTTTCCATTTCAATTCCTTCACAACTCCTGCTATAAAGTATTTACAACATACCCAGGAGCCAACAGGTGGCATGGTGGCAAGACACTGGACTTCCACATGGTTGATCATGGTTCAAGTCCCAGACCTGTTGGCTTGCTTTCTAACTTTCTCTCTTTCTGGTGGCAGATGTTCCCTATCGCAAATTAAACAATAATAACATAATTAAATAATTCTTTTTTGAGAGAGAGATTTTTGCTATAGGGCGTATGTGCTTGCCAAAGAGACAGAGAAGAAAGTGAGAAATCATCACCCAGAGGAGATGAGATGGCCACACCACAATCCCTTCTCTTCCATTCTGCTCTCAGGATTTTGGGCATGGATGTACATGTGTCCAGCATGAGTTTCAAGTGGCTTGGTCTGGGAAGTGCAGTAGACTATGTGGGAGTCCAGCGACGTTACTGCTATGCCATCTGCTGGTCCCAAATAATTAAATAATTCTCAAAGAAAAATAAGTACAACATACCCACACAGACATAGCCACATTAAAGCAATGCTCTTAAGATGTTCTGATTACTAGATTTTGCTCATTTTAGATACTGGAACTTTATACATTTAAATGATAAATATGACTACTGTCGAAAACATGTAACAAGTTATCCCAAATCTAGTAGCTTAAAACAAATACTTCCTCAATTTCTGTGGGTCAAGAATTCAGGAGTGGCATAGCTGGGCTGTTCTGTCGCAGGGTGTTTCATGAGGTGGCTGTCAAGCTATTGGCTGAGTCTACAGTTACCAAAAGGCTGTTTCTGAGACAGCTTACTCACATGACTGCTGACAGGAGGCCTCAGTTCCTTGCTGCATAAGTCTATCTGCTGCTTGGATGTCATGGTGTGACAGCTGGCTTTCCAAGAGAGTGAGCAAGGAGGAAGTCGCAATACCTTCTATGATATCATTTCAGAAGATGCAAATCATCACTTTTCTTTCTTCCTTCTGTTAGAAGTGAGTCACCCAATCCAGCCCATGTTCATAGAAAGGAACTGGACTCCACCTTTTGGAAGAAGTGCCAAAGAATTTGTGAACATATATTAAACTACCATGGGATATTTAATTATTTTAAGTATGTTCATTATAGAAAAATTAGAAATATAGACAAGAAAAAATCACTTTAAATTATACTATCCAATGGATTACATAACTACTTGGGTATATATTATTCCAGTCTTCAAAATATATATGAACTTTCTCTAAAAACAACTATGGAGCCCACCAGAGGCATAGTGGTCCAAACAGATGGATTCCATATGGCCTACTGTGTGGATCTAGGAGCTGCTTTCTCACTTTCTCTCTCTCTCTGTCTCTTTGGCAATTGCACATGCCCTATAGCAAAAATTGCTATAAAGAAAAAACCCTATATGTAACTGCTTTCACTTCATATATTTTCTATGTCAAAATTCATAACATTTCTAATGGCTGAATACATTTCATTTTATGTATGTATCAGAACCTATTTAACTAATACTTTTTTTAAAATTATTCATTTAATTTTATTCATTCATTTATTTATTTTAATTTGACTAGAAAGAGGGAAAGTGAGAAAGCAAGACACCAAGTCTGGGACCTGAATCATGGTCAACCATATGGGAGTATCCAGCACCTTAACCACCATGCCACCTGATGATCCTCCATATTTAACTAATTCTAACAGGGACCAGCAGATGGCGTAATGGTTACATCACTGGACTCCCATATAGTCAACTGTGGTTTGAGTCCCAGACCCGGCAACTTGAAACACACCGGGGATGTGTGCATGTGTGCCCAAAAACCCAAGAGGAGAATGGAGGAGAAGGGATTGTGGCATAGCCATCCCCCCTGGGGGATTAATGTCTCACTTTCTGTCTCTCTGTGTCTGTCTCTCTGGTGGGCACACACACCCTAAGGCAAAAACCTCTCAAAAAAAAAAAAAAAAACACCTTAACTAATTCTACATTGTAGAACACAGGTTACAAGTTTTCCCTATTTTGAGGACCAGCAGGTGGTGTGGTGGTTAAGGTGCTGGACACTCCCACATGGCTGACCACGGTTCAAATCCTGGACCTGGCAGCTTGCTTTCTCACTTTCTCTCTCTCTCTCTGTTTCTCTCTGGTCAAATTAAAATAAATGAATGAATAAATAAAATAACTTAAAAAAAAGTTTTCCCTATTTTATACATTTTCTTAAATGAACATCTCTACAGCTAATTTCTTTCCATGATCACAACTGTTTCTTAAATTCTTATATTCCTAGAAATGGAATTTCTGGAATGTAGTCTGCATAATTTAAAAACTTCTGATTCGTATTGCTTAATATGAACAGAATTCTTACTATAATCAATACATTCTGCCAAAAGATAGTTTATCTATATAATGCCTGCAAAATTTCTTTGTTCAAATTTTGATCACTGTAGCATGGCATTCTCTTTTGAAAAAGCAATGTAATACACTGTAAAGTTATATGTAACTCAATGTAATATAAACAAGATTATGATATAAATAAATTTTAAAAAACTGAACACAATAACAAAAAGTAAATTCTAAATCACATGGTATTCGTAAAAAAAAAAAAAATCTTTTTGATTACTGTAAGTGAATTTGTTGAGAATGACCAAAATTGTCATGGAATGAGAAGCTGTTATATAACTTTTACTAGAGAGTGAATTTCGGCACACCTATAACTGATAATAGGGCAGAATTCTGTATTTATTTTCAAGTTCCATTTTTGTCTTTAGCTTTAACTTTTTACATGTTCTTATTTCCTTTTGGTAATTTATCTTGGAAACCATTAAACATCAATATAGAAGATTCCTCACTCTTTTTTTTTATAGTTTGTGAATGTACCATTTTTTTTTAAATGTATTTTGTTTTACGACCTTTTTTTTTTTTTTTGAGAGGTTTTCGCTATAGGGCACATGCGCTCGCCAGACAGACAGAGACAGAGAGATAGAAAGCGAGAAATCACGCCCCAGGGGAGATGGTCACACCGCAGTCCCTTCTCCTCCATTCTCCTCTCGGGATCTTGGGCACGCACGCACACGCGGCCGGCATGAGTTTTAAGCCACCGGGTCCGGGATGCGAACCGCAGTCGACTATGTGGGAGTCCAGCAATATAGCCATTACGCTAACTGCTGGTTCCCACAACCTATTATTTTTAATTCACCATAGAGAGAGGGAAAGTGAGAAAGCAAGTCACCAGTTCTAGGACTCAAACCAGGGTCGATCATGTGGGAACCTTAACCACCATGCAACCTGCTGACCTCTGTACCACAATTTTTTATTTCTTTTACTTCCTTCCTTTTTAATTTTATTTATCATTATCGTTAATTTTTATTTGACCAGAGCAAGACACAGAGAGAGAGAGAGAGTAAGAAAGCAAGCTGCCAGGTCTGGAACTCAAACCGCAGTCAGCCATGTGGGAGTCCAGCAGCCCCTAACCACCACGCCGCCTGCTGGCATCCACAATTTTTTAACCTGTAATCTCCAGATGGGAATTTAGATTATTTCTAATCTCTTACTATAACAAAATAACTACAAATATTCTTCCAGTTTAGGAAGTGATGACTTAAGCTAAGTATGATTCAAATTGCCTCTGTTCTGGTCTAGATTCCTTGAAAGTTCTCCTAACTCTAAATTCTTTTTGTGCTAGGATGTGTCCTTTATAAGGTTCCTTTTCTCCATCTCTGCTTATGAACTGTCTAAAACCAAGTACAATCTTATCATTGTAAAGCATCATCTCTTTAAGAAGTTATGTGAAAATAACCTAAGACTTTTATCATGGAAGATATTTGCATTATTTACCCTTCAGTTTCACATACATTCTGCTGTTGCTGGGGCATGGTAAGGCTGTTTTAAACTACCCTACCTCTGGTAGAAGGGGGAAATGTCTGACTGACATCCAAGCGGAAATGGAGATTCCACAGTTCTTCCTCTCCTTCATTAACCTCATCCCACCTCTAAGGACTTTACCCTGAAGTGGGGTATGAATTGCCACTAGCTAGCTTTTCCCTTACTGCAGTAGTTCTAACTGCTGTTGTTAAAAACATTTCACACCAAGTACCATTAAGCACCGACCCATAGTGCCTTTGCAACTGCAAAGGAATGCTGTTGCAAAGGCACTATGGCATTCCTCTTCCTGGAATGCTGCTAACCTTCACAAACACATGGTTTACTTTCTTATACCTTCAAGGGCTCTTTTCAAATGCTCCCCTCTTCAAAGAGTCCTGCTCTGTCTAACCTCTAACTTTTTATCTTTCTCTCTCTGCTTTTTCTTCCCCACTACCTGATCTACAATATATAGCTGTATGTCTCCCTTCCTTGAAATTAAATTCCATGAGGGGCTAGCAGATGGCATAACGGGTACATCGCTGACTCCCACATGGCTGGCTGTGGTTCAAGTCCCAGACCTAGTGGCTTGAAAATCACACTGGGTACGTGTCCAAGTGTGCCCAAGATCCTGGGAAGAGAATGGAGGAGAAGGGATTGCAGCATGGGTATCCCCCTGGAGGGAATTTCTCACTTTCCCTCTCACTCTCTTTTCCCAGTGAGTGCACACATCCTAAGGCAAAAACCTCTCCAAAATAATAAATAAATAAATAAATAAATAAATAAATTCTGTGAAGACGGAATCTTATTTTATTTGGTGCTAGCTAGTCGTTCAGTAAATTTCTGTTGACTTGTTTATTTTTAGAGGTTTTTGCCTTAGGGCATATGCCCTTGCTGAGGAGAAACAGACACAGTAAAAAGGAAAGTAAGAAATCATCCTCTGGGGGCATGGCCAGGCAATCCCTTCTCCTCCATTCCCCTCTTGGGATTTTGGACATGCATGCACACGCAACCTGGTGTGAGTTTTAAGCTGCCAGGTCTGGGACTCGAACTTGATTGCCTGCATAGGAGTTAAGCCACACAAACAT
>NW_006159706.1:295501-310101 GCF_000334495.1 Tupaia belangeri chinensis
GGGAGAAGGGATTGTGGCGTGCCACCCCCCCGGGGGGGGGGTGTGATTTCTTGCTTTCTGTCTCTATGTCTCTCTCGCGAGCACACGCGCCCTATAGCGAAAAACCTCTCCAAAAAAAAAAAAAAAATGCATAGTAAGAGAAAAATGTAAGCTATTATTACAGTCTGAACTTTTAACTTTTGTTAGTGGAGACACAAAAAAACAGGAAATACTAACAGAACCAACTCCAACTCAACTCTGTCGATCCTCCCCCTAAACCTTTTTTTTCTTTCGGTCAGTTCACATTATGGGCCCACGCTATGCCTCAAAACATTCCTTACTGCCAATACGTAGCTTAATGCTGCCAAAGGTTAAGAAACTTGCCTGACGTCCCCTGGCAGTCAAGTCAGGCATGTGATTCACTGGCAGTCAAGTCAGGCATGTGATTCACTGGCAAAGTAGGATTTAACCTACCATGTCAATACAAATAGAGAAGGCAGCCACAGACCTCCGGCCCTGAGAAACTAACTGCTAACGGTCCTGAGAAACAAACTGCTAACGGTCCTGGCTCACGCCAGGATTGTAGGCCTAAATTTACTCGGAAACCAGAGGAACTTCCGGTTTTCTAAAAATGCCTTGGCGCCAAGTTCATGACGTCAACCGCCTGCGACGAGGCGCCGCCATGACGTCTTGTTTTCCCAATGACCTTCAGGGCCTGCGGAGACGTCAGCGGACGGAAGGTCTCAGCCCATGCGCTGATTGGTTGCTTGTTTGAGCCAGCCCCGCCTCCCGCCTTCCGCTCTCCTGGGTAGAAGCTGTCCGGTTATTTTCAGCGTTTCACACTTCTGGTTGATCCTCCGTGGGCTTGCGATGCCGCGTGGAAGCCGAAGCCGCACTTCCCGCATGGCCCCTCCGGCCAGGTGAGGCCATCACGGGGTTTGGGCCGGAGCGCGGTCGCCGGGACTCTGCCGGCGGCATGACGAAGAGGGAGGCCACGGGCTGGGGTGAACCGAGGCGGTTTTTGGCTTGGGCCGGACTAGCGTAGGTTTTGTTCAGCTAGTATGCTAGGAGTGTGAAGAAGGAATTCTCTTGTGGAAATACTTCTTTTCTAAAGGATGGGAAAGATATTTTATAAAGTTACGAGCAGATGCCACTTGATAGGAAAACCATAACCTTTTGACCTAGCCGTCTTTGGGGCGGGAAGCATGGAAAGTCTGAAACTGGGAAAACGGAGCTTGATAAATGTGAAGCCTTTGAAGGCAGTACGGACATAGTAAATTGTTGAAAGCGTCCAAATGTCCTAAAGATAGGGAGTAGTTGAAACTAATTTTGGTATAAAGGTCAAACAAGTCACTTCAGCTTGCTAGGCCTGTTTTCTAGTCTGTAAAATGAAGGAATTGGAAATTATTTCCCCAGATGATTATCATTAGGTGTTAATTCAAGTGTTAATAGATCAGTGAGACCTTCCTTGATTATCCTAAAGATTCGATATCCAAGAACACACTCCCCTATCTGGCTATTTCTTCATTTACTGTTATATGACACATTTGAGTATTAACTGTGTGCATTGGGGCAGTAGGGCGGTGCACACGTGGTAAAAGAATTTACCAGAGACAGAATCGTGAGCATGAGCAGGAGTTAAGTTTATTAACTTTTCACTGGGTGAAAGTGCTGGGAGAGACCAGGGAAAACCTTTTGCCAGAGAGGGACTCTTTTTCATGGTCTCAATCCTAATCCTAGGGGTAGGGTAAGAATAAACTCTCCAAGCTCGTTGCCCTCCTGATAGGAGGGCTGGTCACTTCTCAGGAATGAAGAGCCACTGTCAGCCAATAGTGATTGATTGGGGGGCAGGAAGGGGGTTGGACAGTTGGACTATTTTTGTGTGTGTCCCTCTCCTCCCCGACCCCCATTTTAAAAACTCGGGTGGAGGCTTTATCTTGGGCCCTAAACCTTGAACAAGTTTATGTCCTTAAGTAAGGCTCACTTTAGGCCCTCTTTATTAACCTTTGCTTGCCTGTTTTCTTATGAACCCTCCACAGTGTGTGCGTGCGTGTGTGTGTGTTTAAGGGGGGGACTTTATTGCATCCCATACTTTTTTAATTTAACTTTTGTTTATCCATTTATTTATTTATTTATTTTAATTTTACCAGAGAGGGAGAAAGAGAAATAAAGCCACCAGGTCCAGGTCTCAAACCGGTTGACTATATGGGAGTCCAATGCCCTTAACCACCATGCCACCTGATGGCCCCGCACTGTGTTTTTTAAAGGTGCTATGGATTATGTGGATAGATGGAAGTGGTTGAGAAAATGCAGAAAACAATAGTTTATGTTTGGTGATTTCAGCCTTAAAAGATTGAAGAGATGTGGGGCTGGATGGTGGTATAGCAGCAGAGCGGAGTGGTGGCACCCACATCTGAGGGTCTTAGGTGTGTCCTGAGACCTTCCTGTATACTCTGGGCACTTACATGCCCATGGTCAGGGCTGGCTTAGGCTGGGGTGGATTCAGTAGTGGAGACCCTGTTGGAGGTTCCCCTCCTCCCCTCCATCTAGCTCCTATGGAGGAAATACACTAACCTAAAAAAAAAGAAAAGATTAAATAAATAAAATGGTGTAAATAGTTCCTGGAATCCATGGAGTATTCTTATATGTATATGGTAAGTATTGTGTTTAACTAAAAATCCTGCTATTTAGTTTAATATACAAGTGTGTGTTTTGTTTAAATCGACAGTTTCTAAAACTGGTTTTGAAGTGGCAACTTTGTACTTTCTGTTTTATTTCCTCCTCACAGCCGGGCACCTCAAATGAGAGCTGCCCCCAGACCAGCAGCTCAGCCGCCTGTAGTGGCCCCACCATCTGCAGTCGGCTCTCCTGCTACTGCACCGCGGCAGCCAGGTCTGATGGCCCAGATGGCAACCACCGCAGCTGGTGTGGCTGTGGGCTCTGCTGTGGGACACACACTGGGGCATGCCATCACTGGGGGCTTCAGTGGAGGAAGTAACGCTGAGCCCTCCAGGCCTGACATCACCTACCAGGTAACCTTTGGGGCAGCATTTCCCTTTCATGGCTGTCTTTTAGGAGAAAACTTAGTTGCATATAAGTTTCTTACGTAGAGTAACTGTCTTTTAAATTTAAATTTGCAATGCTGTTCATAGAAACTGGGCTAGCAAAAGGTGAGTTAATGCCTTACACTAGCATCGACAGATACTTTAGGAGTTGGTTTTTCTGCCAAAGGAGTAAACTGACATTCCAACTTGACTCATTGTAAAATAGCCATTTCTTCCCTTAAGTATTTTTATATTTGTGACACTTCTTACTAGTGCATAGGCTCAATGTTCGTTAAGTAACCAAAAATCTCTAAATAGCTCTATGCTCTTAACTGACCCCCACTAACCCCTTTTCTGACTTATGTAGATTTTCTATAATAGTCTTATTTTTCTTCTATGAAGCTTCACTGAACCGTTTAGTCTTGCGATGCCATCTTATTTTGGAATCTTTCTGATTGTAACTAGAATTTTGTTAAAGCTCGTTTGCTTTCTTTACATTTGTTCATCTTCCATGTTCTTGAAATCTTTAATTTTCACCTGGTTCTAGTACTCAAAAAAAAACAGTTAACTTCAAAGAATGGGTACTGCTCTTTGTTTAGGTGTAAGTCTGATTTCTTTTTTCAACAATATTGAATATTTTGCCTTTACAGGAGCCTCAGGGAACCCAGCCAGCATATGATCAGCAGCAGCAGTTTGGACCTTGCCACTATGAGATAAAACAGTTTTTGGAGTGTGCCCAGAACCAGAGTGACATTAAGCTCTGTGAGGGTTTCAGTGAAGTGCTGAAACAGTGCAGATTTGCAAATGGTTAGTGATTTACCAGACTCTTACCTGCTTAGTTCATAGCACTATTCCTGGGCCCTATAAAACTTAGGCTGTCTGCTTAATAAACTGACAGATTAGCGGAGAGTTTGCTTAAATTTTTCTCAAGGGACCAGCAGTTAGCGTAATGGCTATGTCGCTGGACTCCAACATAGTCAACCACGGTTCGAGTCCCGGACCCGGTGGCTTAAACTCACGCCGGGCACGTGTGCGTGTGTGCCCAGGATCCAGAGAGGAGAATGGAGGAGAGGGGATTGCGGCGTGGCCATCCCCCCTGGGGGGTGATTTTCTGCTTTCTGTCTCTCTGTCTGTCTGGCGAGCGCACACACCCTATAGCAAAAACCCCTCCAAAAAATTTTTTTTTCTCAAAATAATTTAACTCTTTTAGCAAGGGGTTAGCTGGTCCAGAGGTTTCTAGTCATTATCTGAAGCAGTTATTTATGTTCTGAATCTGATTCTTCCTTAATCAGGTATAAATTGGTATGTTAGATCTTACTGTGGTTACTACATGTGCATGATTACCTAGCTTTAAGGCCATGGTTATTAAATTATGTTTATTTTCACCAAAATCCAGGACTGGACATAGACCCTGATATATCGTTGACATTCTGCATACCACACAGAGAGAGGAGTTCATAAAGTCCAAGTGGAACTCTTCAGATTTAGGCTCCCTGGAATGTTGGCTGTCAGCTTGTTTTTATGTAATTTCCCTTGTTTACCTAAAAATTCACTAAATATTAGAGTGTTTATTTTATCTTCCCACCTTCATTTGGGTAGGAAGTAAGGGAAAACTTAATCCTTTCCAGTGGTTGAGCTAAGGAATTAAGAGATTGCATATCTAAGTTTGTCAGAAGTCTTTGTTGAAACTATGTTTAGTACCAAAGTGGCTAAATTTCTGCTTTGAGATTCCAAACCTAGGACACATACCCTGTCTCAGTCTTGTCAAGTGTAGAGAGAGTTTTGTTGGCCACAGGATGCCTTTAATGACTTACAAAGGAAACCAGTAACCTTGGGCTGTTGTCAATTATATTGCCATAATTTGGAAGGTGTGTGTTTTGTTAAATATACGCAACTAGCATTTTTCTAACTCACCTTTTTTTGATTGCAGGATTATCCTAATCAAGTTGCTCATACTGAAGAAATAAAGAAGTCGATTCTCATGACCAAGTTAATTTAGTGTGAACAAATAATTGACAGTGAAATTATAAAGTGTAAAATCGTCAGTTAAACCTCTGCTGTTATCAGTAGCTTCCTTTAGAATTACAATGAAAGAGGATATTATTCTGTGAGGAAGTTCATTGAAATGATGTAGAATCTGGGGCTGGGCAGATACTGTGTAACCTTAAACCAGTTGTTGGAGTTGTTTAATGAGTTAATTAGAATAAAGCAATTTTCTTGGAAGATGTGTCTTTTGAGAGTAAGGTCATAAATTGGGTATAGTGTACACACAAGAGCTTACTGAACATACAAGCTTCAAAAAAGAACTTGATTGTCTCAACATGTCCTTAAATTCATGTATTCTATAGTCTCGGGATGTTAAATTAGCTTCTACCTAGAGGAGTTAATGTAAAGAGCAGCTGACTAGCAAACAACATTGTTCGTTAAAAAGGTTCCAATAAGGGCCAGCAAGTGGCATAGTGGTTAAGGCACTGGACTCTCACATGGCTAACCACAGTTCGAGTCCTGGACCTGGTGGCTGGCTTTTTCACTTTCTTTCTATTTCTCTGTCTTTCTCTGGTGAGTACATGGGTCCTATAGATAACTTAAAATAATAATTTTTTTTTTTTAAAAAAGAAATACATTAAGAAGGTTGCAAGTGCTACATGCCTAGAGTTCAAAACACTGAGCAGTAGCAGGACATTTTGCTTAAAATACTATTTTAATCAGCTTAGTGATAAAATAGACCCCTGGGCAAGTCAGCGCTGCGTGTCACTGTTCTGGGATGTCCCATTGGTTGGGTGGGCATGAAAACCATTCTCTTACACACATCTTCCCTTGCCAATGTTTTTCTTCTACCTGTGGCATTGTAGCTTTCACTTGCTGTAAGACTTGAGCCAGCTGTAGTAACCAACTGCATGCTGGTGAAGGACTAAAGGGGACAGACTCAAGTTTTTATTGATTTTTTTTTTTTTTTAAGGTTTTTTCCTTGGGTGAGTGTACTTGCCAGAGAGAGGCAATGAGAGGGAAAGTGAGAAATCAACCCCTGGGTGAATGACCACAACACAATCCCTTCTCCATTCTCTTCCTGGGATTTTGGGCATACATACATGCAAATATGTCCAATGTGAATTTCAAGCTGTTAGGTCCAGGATTTGAACCATGGGATCCAACACCTTAACTACCATGCCCCTTTTAAAACTTTATTTAGAGGTTTTTGCCTTAAGGCATGTGCGCTCACTGGAGAAAGAAGCAGTGAGAGGGAAAGTGAGTTATCACCCCCCCAGGGGGTTGGCTACACCACAATCCCTTCTCTATTTCACTCCTGGGATCTTGGGTATGCATGCATATGCACCCTGTGTGGTTTTGAAGCTACTGGGGCCAGGACTTAGACCGTGGTCGGCCATGTGGGAGTCCAGCAACCTATACCATCTACTGGTCCCATTTTTTTTTTCTTTCTTAGTTTTTGTTTGTTTGTTTTCCAGAGGTCATGTGTGCTCACCAGAGAGAAAATGAGAAATCACTCCCAGAGGGAATTGCCACACTGAAATCCCTTCTCAGGGTTTTGGGCATGTGCATGTGTACACACACCTGTGTGTTTTTCAAGCTGTTAGATCTGGGACTAACCAAGGAGTTGGCCATGTGGGTCCAGCTACCTTAAACACTACCACCCCTAGCCCAGCAAGATTTTTATTTGTTTTAAGTAAACCCATCTACATCCCTCATAGAAAGCTCAGATTGGGGGGGGGCAGCAGATGGTGTAATGGTTACATCACTGGACTCATATGTAGTCAACAGTTGTTCAAGTCCCAGACTCAGCAGCTGAGCACGTGTGCACACATGCCCCAAATTCCAAGAGAATGGAGAAGAGATTGAGGCATGGCCATCCCCCTGGGGGGTGATTTCTCGCTTTCTGTCTGTCTCTACAGTGAGCATACCACAGGGACCAGATCACAGACACCCTGTGGCAAAAATCTCAAAAAAAAAAAGGATTGTCAGGGCTGGCAAGTAGCATGGTGGTTAAGGTGCATGGCCAGCTGTGGGTTCAGGTCCTGGATGGGTAGCCTGAAATATTAACAACAAAAATATTGAACAATTTTTTTTCATAAAGCTCAGGGACCAGCAGATGACATAACGATTATGTTGCTGGACTCCCACATAGTCGGCCAAGTCCTGGGCCCAGTGACTTAAAACTCATGCCGAGCACGTGTGCGTGGAGTGGGGGAGCATAAGAATGGGTGTCCACTGAGTGCCGGCATGTTGGATGTTACTTCCATCAACCTCACACCAATGAGGACCCTGGCCCAGTCACCTGTCTAGAGCCTTTGTGCTTTTCCAGACACTCCAAAGTCCTACAGAAGCCAGCTGAAAACATGGGCTGAGGAAGGGTCTCCAGGTGAACATGAGGGCAGGTCAGAGGTGGATTTCCGAAACTGAAGTCTGCATTCTATAGGGCTACCACACAGACTGTTTCTGAGTGGGCCCTGACATCTGGGTCCCTATGATGGCCAGCAACGTGACATGGCCGGCTGGCTGCCGCGATCACGCACTGAAATGTTCTCCAGGCCCTGCTCTCAGCCCACTTGAAAATCATTTCCAGAGAGGCAAAATGTTCTCCAGGCCCTGCTCTCAGCCCACTTGAAAATCATTTCCAGAGAGGCAAGTGTGTTCCCGACAAGGAAGGTTTTATCTCTTCTGGGCCAGGAGCCCAGGTGAGTTCCAGAGAGGAGACTTCACCTCATTCTGTCCTGGTTGGTCCCAGGCTGCCGGAGTTCCCCTCACCATCCACCAGAGGGCACCCCCTGGTGAGACTCTGCCCGGCGCCCTGTCCCTGCTGAGCACTGGCCTGCGTCCCAGGTTTGCAGTTGTGATTTATTTTTGGCACTTCAGCATTGGTCATCAAGTAGCAAAACCCAAACGAAGAGCAGCAAGTTATTTCCCTCTGGCCACAAGTGTCCGCTCAGGACACAGCTTCGCCTCTCTTGTCCGCTCTCCCCAAGGGATTCTGGGACCTCTGAGATTCTTGTCAAGCTCCTTCAAGGGCCTGCAAGGACCTCACGGTGAGTAGCCAGGCTCTCCTGGACAAAATCCAGGCAGTGAATGGGGTGGAGTAGCTGGGGGGGTGGAAAAGGCAGAAACCCCCAAATCCATTAGACCCGTTTCTCTTGGGAAGGCAGATAGACCTGAGAGAGAAGAGAAGACTCTTGAGACCCCCCTTCAGGGGAGATCTCTAGGGAAAGTAGGTCACTGCAGCTGTTTTTGGACTCTCAGTTTAGAGGAGGGTGTTATGTTCCAGAAAGGACCAGAACACCTACTCCCACTTGGGGAAACTCTTCAAAGGGGTTTGAGAAAGGTGTGAGGGGCACGTATGGCAGGAGATAGAGGCACGAAGCCGGCCCCAGTCCGGCCTCAGAGAAAGGAAATGGGGCAAGATATCCTCCCCCTTCCCAGGAAAGCTGAGCACGGCCAGAACTCTGCCAAGTGGTTGTGCCAGGGAATGGAGACCCCAGCCCAGGATGGCAGCTGGGGGTGGGTCTGGATATACCCTCTGGAGAGCTGGAGGAAGGGAGGGCCCTGGTGCTGCCAGCTTCGGGAAGTGAGGGCATAGGTGCCCATCTTGGGAATGGAGAAGGATTTGCCAGGAAACCGGCTCTTCGCTTTGTGAGGAAGACACTCCTCGGCTCGGTCTTGCTGACAGGGCGGAGGAGCCCGTGCACAGCCAGGCGCCTGCTGTTGGCAGAGGAGACTTGTTATTCTCAACCTTGCTCTGGTAACCAGGCACCCAGTAGTGAGGACACCAGGCTTCCTGGAACAGCCAGCCCAAGGCAGCCAGGGCTGCTGCTTGACTGGCCGGGCCTTCCTCAGCCCAGAGGGGCGGTGCAAGTCGGGGTCAAGGCAGCCTTGGCCTGCTGAGTGGCGGCCTGTGCCTGATTTCCATCTGGTTGGTCGATGGTTCCTTTATTCCTCAAATCCTGCAGCAGAGGTAGGAGTCCGGGTCCCTGCAGGCTCCTCCATATTCCTGAAGCAGAGAAGGTAGAGACTCAGCTCTGGGCCTGAGTGTCCTGGCTCTGTCCTGGCTCACACTGCTGCTGGACCACTGAGGCCTCACCCACTGTTGTCAGGTAGGCCTTGGGGTGTCACACCAGCAGGACCTACACCCATGGGATACCTGTCTACCCATCACTCCACATCCGGGACTGGGGAGCAGCAGCTGCTACACGCCTGCACTAGGTCTGGAGAGGGCTAGAACATCCTAGGAAATACATCATCCACTGGGGGGAGGTGGCAGCACACACCGACAAGTGAGACCAGAGACTGGGACCAGGGCCCCCCCTCCCAGCTGGGAGTCTCAGAGCAGCAGCCACAGTGCTTGGCAAAGACTGGGTGTCCAGTGTCTGCAGAATGAGGGAGGAATGAGCGGGCGGATGACCGTGAAAGCCCTGCTAGACAGAATCAGTGAGGAAGCGACAGCGGGACAGAGCATGGTGAGTGTGTCCTGGAGGAGCGATGTTGGCCAGGTAGGACAGTTACATCCGGGGACGGTGAGGAGAGGCCACAGGAGCAGAAGAGGAAATCGTGAAGCTTCTCACCTTGCCACAAGTGCAAACAGCGGACAGGAAAGGCGGAACTAGTCCCATCTCGCCAGGGAGGAAAGAAAGCGCACTTTAATTTCTCTCTGCAGTTTCTTCATGATTCTGTTTATTTTGTTTTGCCAGAGGGCATGCGTGCTTGCCAGAGAGACAGAAAAGGAAAAAGTACACCCCCCACCCCACGGGGTATGGCCAGGTTACAATACCTTCTCCGTTTCTCCATCCTGT
This sequence comes from Tupaia belangeri chinensis, assembly GCF_000334495.1. Taxonomy (NCBI): domain Eukaryota; kingdom Metazoa; phylum Chordata; class Mammalia; order Scandentia; family Tupaiidae; genus Tupaia; species Tupaia belangeri. The sequence continues at coordinate 305,322 of NW_006159706.1, forward strand.
TGGGGTTGTGGGGCACGCACATGTCCATGCACCCAGAGTGTTTTTCGAGCCACCAGGGCAGTGATTTGAACCACACAGTCAACCATGTGGGATCCAACTCCCTTAACTACCTGGCCATGGGGCTGGCCCTGTAGGTTTTCGTTTGTTTAGAAACAGGGTCCCAGGGCCAGCAGATGGTGTAATGATTACATTGCTGAACTCCCATGTAGTCGACCGCGGTTTGAGTCCTGGACCTGGCGGCTTAAACCTCAAGCCAGGTGTGCACATAATCCCACGAAGAGAGTGGAGAAGAGATTGGAGAGTGGCCACCCCCCCTGGGGAGTGATTTCTTGCTTTCTGTCTCTGGCGAGCACTCGCACCCTATAGCAAAAATCTCGCTTTAAAAAATAAATAAATAAACAGGGTGTCTCCTTGGTGATTCTTTCTAAAATCAAGTTCCAGCCTCGTCAGAGTTAACCTTGGAGACTGATCTCCCACCTGGGACCTGAGCCTGGGCCAGGCCTGGCTGACCACCTGCCCACCCCCAGCTGCGACTAAGGAGCCACATGGTCTCTTGAGTCACAGAAATACACAGCAAGGAAGAAGCAAGCTGGACTTGTTCTGAAGCTCCAGGTAGAAAGATGAGGGCAATCCACAAGGAGGGACAGTCATCACTGGGACCAAGAAAGAGCCAGGAAGTCAAAGGCAGCTGAGTTTTCTCAATTTGCAAACTTTGTTTTTTAAATTTTTTTTTAGATTTTTGCCATAGAGTATATGTGCCCACCAGAGAGACAGAGTGAGAAAGTGAGAAATCACCCCCCAGGGGGGATGGTTACACAGCAATCCCTTCTCCTCCATTCTCCTCACACACTCGGGCGCCCAGCATGTTTTTCAAGCAGCTGGGTCCTGGACTTGAACCACAAAGTTGGCCATGTGGGACCTAGCACCATCACCATGCCACCTGCTGATCCCATAAACTATTTTTTTTTTAAGATTTTTGCTATAGGGTGCGTGTGCTCGCCAGACAGAGAGAGACAGAGAGACAGAAAGTGAGAAATCACCCCCCAGGGGGGATGGCCACGCTGCAATCCCTTCTCCTCCATTCTCCTCTTGGGATCTTGGGGACGCACGCACACGTGCCCAGCATGAGTTTTAAGCCACCGGGTCCAGGACGCAAACTGTGGTTGGCTACATGGGAGTCCAGCAACATAGCCATTACGCTAACTGCTGGTCCCTCCACAAACTATTTTTTATACTTTTTCTTTTTACCAGCTGGTCCCTCCACAAACTATTTTTTATACTTTTTCTTTTTGCCAGCTGGTCCCTCCACAAACTATTTTTTATACTTTTTCTTTTTGCCAAAGGGTGCATGCACTCACCAGAGAGAGACAGAGAGGGAAAGTGAAAAAGCATCCCCCCACAGGGGGTGGTCCTGCCATAATCCTTTCTCCATTTCTCCACCCTCTCGGGATTTTGGGCATGCGCAGGAGCGAGCCCAGTGTGCCTCTCAGGCACCAGGTTTGGGACTCAAATCACAGTCAACTATGTGGGACCCAGTGCCCTTTACCATCATGCCACTGGCTACCCTGCAAACTTTATTTCGAACATTTGCTATAGACCAATCTCATGCCAGGGTATGGAAAGATGAGGGAGGAATAGTTCCAGCCTTCCAGGAGCTCATCTCTGGGGTCAAAAAGGCTGACAGCTTCTTTCTGCTCCCCCTTCAGAGGCCCTCAGAGCCAACCTCTGAGGAGCTGAGCATGACCCGGGATGAGGCACTGCCGGACTCTCACTCCGCACAGGGCTTCTATGAGAATTATGAGCCCAAGGAGATTCTGGGCAGGTAAGACCCAGACTTCCCCATGAAGCACTGTCCCAGGCTCCAGCAGGCCCTGTAGGCTGGAACCATCTCTGTGTGACCTGCAGCGCTGATCCCCTTTCCATCTCAGGGCACTGTCCACTTGAGGGATCCCTTGGTTTGGGGTCCTGCCCTCCAGGAGCCAGGGTAGACAAGAGAAGAGATTCTAATCTTTCCTAGCAGAAGGTTTTCCTGCAGGCCCTGTAGGCTGGAACCGTCTCTGTGTGACCTGCAGCGCTGACCCCCTTTCCATCTCAGGGCACTGTCCATTTGAGGGATCCCTTGGTTTGGGGTCCTGCCCTCCAGGAGCCAGGGTAGACAAGAGAAGAGATTCTAATCTTTCCTAGCAGAAGGTTCCCAGGTGCCGTGGATAGGCACATCCACACCCAACATGGGGCCACTGTCAAGCATCAGTCGGAGCCTGTATGTTTTCATTCCACCATCCCCTAAAGTTCACGGGGAGTTGGGGCAAAGTATAAATCACTAAACAGGGCAGACACCTCCGCTGTGACCCGCATGAGGGACTCCCCTTGGAGCAAGGGCCCCCAAGGTCATCGGCCCTTCACACCCCCAGGGGAGTTAGCAGTGTGGTCAGGCGCTGCATCCACAAGCCCACAAGCCAGGAGTACGCCGTGAAGATCATCGACACCACCGGTGGAGGCAGCTTCAGCGCCGAGGAGACGCAGGAGGTGAGAGAAGCCACGCTGAAGGAGGTGGACATCCTGCGCAAGGTCTCCGGGCACCCCAACATCAGTGAGTACAGGCCCCAGGCCACAGCAGGGTGCTCCGTCATGCTTCTGCCCTCCCGAGTCAGGGAGTGCAGCCCCACCGCAGGCTGGCTGGAACCGACGAGTTAGCCATTTCCATTTCAGTACAGCTGAAGGACACTTATGAGACCAACACTTTCTTCTTCTTGGTGTTTGACCTGTAAGTACCCAGCCCTGGAGCCAGCCATCCCCTGGGCCTGTCGGAGAGCGTCCTACTGTGGACCCCACCCAGTGCTGTCTGGAGAACAGCAGCCAGCCCCCACACTGTGGACACCACATAGGATCAGGAATGCTTTAGAAAGATCAGCCCGGGGGGCTTGGGCTTGGGCTGCCAGGTTTTGGACCCGTCACTTAAGGGCTGGAATATTTATTCAAGTATTGATTTTCTGGGACCAGCAGATGGCGTAATGGTTATGTTGTTGGACTCCCATGTAAACAATGGCAGTTCGCATTCAAGACCCAGCGACTTAAAACTCATACCAGGCTTGGGGCAGCAGGTGGCGTGATGGTTGAGGGCGCTGGACTTCCACATGGATGACCAGGGTTTGAGTCTCAAGACCTGGCAGCTTGCTTTCCTCACTTTCTCTCTTTCTTTCTCTCTCTTTGTCCCTTTCTGGTCAAATGAAAATAAATAAATAAATAAATAAAGTAAAATAAATTCTTTAAAAAATACTCATACCACGTGGATGTGCGTGCGATTGCAGCATGGCCGTGCCCTCTGGAGGGTGATCTCTCACTTTGTCTCTCGCTCTCTCCCTCTCTGTTTCTTCAGGGAGTACACATGCCCTACAGCAAGAATCTCTTTTTTTAAAAAAAGTATTGATTTTCTTATTGATATTATAGGACTTATATTATCACAGTGACTGGCATGAGGTAAATACTAATGGTTATGAACTATGATGACAATGACAGTGGTGGGTCACTCAGTTTTTCTAGGCACTGAGGATATGGCAGTGAATGGAAAGACAAGCTCCCTGGTTCGTAGTTGTGTCCCTGTGCATATACATACAGCAGAGCTGGGGGTTAGGGGACTCTTTTGTTTGTGTTTTTAATTTTCTCTAGGGCGCGTGTGCTCACCAGAGGGGTGAGAGAAGTGAGAAATACCCCTGGAGGATGGCTAGACTGCAATCCCTTCTACTCCTCTCTCATTTTGAGATTTGGGGCACATGTGCACATGCACACACACACACAGCATGTTTTTCAAGCCACCAGGTTCAGGACTTGAACTATGCAGTTGGCCATGTGGGATCCAGTTGCCTTAACCACCAGGCCACTAGCTGGCCCCAAGATGAGGTTCTTTAGATGAGTGGTCAGAGGATGCTCTCCAGGAGGTTACCTGAGCAGAGATATGGATGAAGGGGCCTCCCAACAAAGGAGGAGCCAATGCCTGGGCCCTACGACATGTAGACTCAGCATGTTCACATCACTAGGAAGTCAGAGTGGGGGAGCAAAGTGAGCTCATAGTGGAGGGCAGGATTTGAGACCAGTCATTACCAAAGACCAGATTCGCAGGTGTGTTAGCCATGGTAAGGCGTGCGGAGGGCCCAGAGCAGGAAGGCGCTGAGAGCTGGTTTACTTTTGCAAAGGAACCCACTGGCTTAATGCTTAACCATAGGAGGCAAAAGTGGAGAGAGGGAGTCCAGCTGTATCACAGGGAGAGGCAGGTGGCAGAGGCTGCATCTGGGGCATGGTCCAGAGATAAATATCATCATCTTCATCGTTATTCTCCAGCTTCTGCACCGACAAGGTTAGTGAGGGAAGCTTCTTTTAGCTAAGCATCAAATGCAAGTGACACAAAATGCCCTGCAAACTGTATGTCTCCATCTTATATCATTCATTTTTTTTCTTTCTTTCTTTTTTTGGAGAGGTTTTTGCTATAGGGCACATGTGCTTGCCGGAAAGACAGAGAAAGATGAGACATAAAGAGATAAATCACTCCCCAAGGAAGATGGCCACACCGCAATCCCTTCTCCTCCATTCTCCTCTCAGGATCTCGGGCATGCACGCACACTCGCCCGGCATGAGTTTAAGCCACTGGGTCCGGGACTCGAACTGTGGTCGACTACATGGGAGTCCAGCAACATAGCCATTATGCTAACTGCTGGTCCCTTATGCCATTATTTTTCAAAGAATTATTATTATTATTATTATTATTATTATTTTGGAGAGATTTTCA
>NW_006159706.1:310272-318970 GCF_000334495.1 Tupaia belangeri chinensis
AGAGGGAAAGTGAGAAAGCAAGCCGCCAGGTCTGGGACTCAAACCATGGTCGGTCATGTGAGAGTCCAGCACCTTTAACCACTATGTCACCTGTCGGCCCCTGTATCATTATTTTTAGTAGAAAAGGTTCCCAGGACCAGCCTATGGCCTGGTGGTTACAGGAGCTGGATCCCACATGGCCAACCATGAAATCCCAGTCCTGGATCAGTGGCTTGAGAAACACCAGGCATGTATGTGTGCCCAAGATCCCCAAGGGAAGAGATGATAGACAAGGGATTGTGGTATGGCCATACCCCATCGAGAGTGCTTTCTCCCTCTCCCTCTCCCTTTTCCTCTCCCTCTCCCTCTCTCTCTCTCTCTCTGGTGAGTGCACACACCCGCTGGCAAATTAAAAAAAAAAAAATCCTAAGGAAAGGAATTCTCCAACCACTTGCTTCCCCCACTCCACTGAGTCCTCACTAGAGAACTGTGCTGCGACGTGAATCGGGTGTCTCGATTGCTCCACAAGTAACAGCTAATTTAGGGACTGAATTAAGAAAATTATTCAAATAGACCTTGTATTGTTGGAACATTTCGTACTGTAGCCACGCTGTGTACGTGCAGTATTACTGGGCTCTGAGACACAACTGAACTGGGCACGTGTGTATGGGCAGCTGCAGGAAGGCGGGGCCCACTGAGGTGCCCTGTGTGGTCCCCAGGGTTTGCTGGTAAATGTTGGTGACCACTGCTAACAGTGGGTTCTCCTAGCACCTTTCAAATAAACTAAAATGATAAAAACTAAATACACACAGTGCCTATTGGGAATATAGCACCGGTAGTGCATAAAAGGCTGCCCCTGTGAATCCTAGCTTGTCTCCTCAGAACTCCCTCCCACCCCACCAGCCACGCCCGAGGGTTCTCAGCCCTCCCTCCAATGCCGGCCAGACACCTTGTTCCTCCGTTCATTCCCCTCTCCTTGTGCCCGAGGAATCCTACCGCTTTCCCTGGAGGGGCAGGCAAGGGGCAGGATGTGCCTTCCTCCCTAACCAAGGGAGACTTCCCTAGGACCCTCTGGACTAGCCCAGCTGCAGCTGTCCCAGCTCTGTTCAGTGGCACCGTCCTGTGCAGCCCTTGGGCATCTCAAATGTCTGTAACCTTTGAAGAGTTTGCTTGGGAAAGTTATTTTTAATGCTGGCCTGAGGAGCCCTCTGGGGTACATCTAGATTGTTCTAGCAGGGACCTTTTCCTAGACCATCCCAAGAGGTAAGAAGATGAAACTGGGTTTTTTTGTTTGTTTTTGTTTGTTTAGTTTGCCATAGGGGACATGTGTTTGCGGGGGTTGGGAGGGAGAGGAAGAGAGGGTAAGTGAGAAATCAGCCCCAGCAGGATAGTCATATCACAGTCTCATCTCCATTCTCTAGGGATTTGGGGCACACATGCACATGCCCCCAGAGTGCTCTTCAAGCTGCTGGGTCAGGGGCTCAAACTGCATAGCCAGCCATATAGGATCCAGTTGCCTTAAACATCACACCACTGGCTGGTCCACAGCTGCAATTCTTTCCTTTCTTTCTTTTCTTTCTTCCTTCCTTCCTTCCTTCCTTCCTTCCTTCCTTCCTTTCTTTCTTTCTTTCTTTCTTTCTTTCTTTCTTTCTTACTTACTTTCTTTTAAGAGAGATTTTTGCTATAGAGCCATGCCCTCCCCAGAGAGACAGAAAGAGAGAAATCAACCCCCAGGGAGGATAGCCATGCTACAACCCCTTCTCCTCCTTGGGATTCTCTTCTTGGGATTTTGGGCACGCACACATACATGCCCAGTGTGAGTTTCAAGCTGCCAGGTTTGGGACTCAAACCACAGTCAGCCATGTGGGAGTCCAGCAACATAACCATTACACCATCTGCTGGTCCCACAACTGCAATTCTTAATCCTGTAACAAACTGCTCCTCCAACATTGGACCTGTCGATTCTATTTGTTCCCTGGGGAAAAAAATCAGGATACTCATGTCCTTGTGACCTGGGTCTGGGGCCCTAAAGCTCCCAGTCCACTGTCACTTCCACATATGAGGCCCCTCACCCTGGTACATATCCTACTTCTCCTTGGCTCTTTCTCTACTTCTTTCCGGATAACTTTTCCACTCAATCTCCAGCTCCTCTCCCCAGACCTGGGTCCCTCAGGGGGAGTGGCCCATTTTGCCTCTATTAGAAGTAATAGGGTGGAGGTGGCTCTCTCAGAGCAGGGTGGAAAGGGGGTGGTCTTGGGGCCAACCCAGCTACAAACCCTCTGTTTCCAAAGGATGAAGAGAGGGGAGCTCTTTGACTACCTCACTGAGAAGGTCACCTTGAGTGAGAAAGAAACGAGGTGAGGGTCCGTGTGTCCTCTCTTCCCTCCCTTCCCCAACTCCTAGTGCCATGGGCACCAAGGTCTCAGAGGAGACGCAGGGTGCTCTTGTCCGGGCTAGGCGTGTGTGCAACTGACTCTAGAGACCTTGCTCCTACTTGGCTCAGTCCAGACGGCCCCAGCCTGTCCCGAGTCCTCCCTCACCTGCAGTGTGGCTAAGACCTGGGCTTTGGCGTCCCACCTGGCACCTGCCCTGGCAGAGTAGAAGAGACCGTGTCTACTCCACCCTAGGAAGATCATGAGAGCCCTGCTGGAGGTGATCTGCACCTTGCACAAGCTCAACATCGTGCATCGGGATCTGAAGCCCGAGAACATCCTTTTGGATGATGACATGAACATCAAGCTCACAGACTTTGGCTTCTCCTGCCAGCTGGAGCCTGGGAAGAAGCTGCGAGGTCTGGTAACAGGGCCGCAGCCCGTGGCAGGGGTTCAGGCTCTCTCGTCAGTTCCCCAGGAATGGGGTTTTTCCCCTCCCCCCTGCCTCAGAATGAAAACCCTACCATTTCAGGGTCTAGGTGCCTCTTCAGGAGAGTCCTCTTCCCAGAACTAAACTAAGCCAGGTTCCCATTGCCCTGGTTCCAGGCCAGAATGACTACGAGTGACAGGACACCACTGGGTCCCAGGCTGGCTCCCTACACTAGGAGCCAGTACCCTGCCCTGCCCTGGGCCTTGAGGTTGGCCAGTGCTGGGAGTCCAGCCCAAGCTGTGATTCCGTTCCATGTTCACCGCTTCTTTGGACTTCCTGTTGAGTGCCACCTACTGACCTGTCCTGGTAACTATTCCTGCAGAGGTCTGTGGGACCCCCAGCTACCTGGCCCCTGAGATCATTGAGTGCTCCATGAATGATGACCATCCGGGCTACGGGAAGGAGGTGGACATGTGAGTGGATGGTGGAGGGTGGGGGGTGGAAGAAGGAGGAAGGGGCCCCGACTAGGCTGGGAAGGGGAGAAAAGAATAGGAGCTCTAGCCGGGCCCTCGCATGTCCCTCCCCTGCCCACCGGCTGGGTGCCCCAGGTGGAGCACAGGGGTCATCATGTACACCCTGCTGGCTGGCTCCCCGCCCTTCTGGCACCGGAAGCAGATGCTGATGCTGAGGATGATCATGAGTGGCAACTACCAGTTCGGCTCGCCTGAATGGGATGACTACTCGGACACCGTGAAAGACCTGGTGAGGTTATCTACTGCTCCTGGTTCAGGTGGGGAGGAGAGGGCAACAGGAGGGAAGCACACTGTGCCACTGGATGGAGGAGCCTGCAGGGGACACCCCGTCTTTCCGTGTCCTCTCAGGTTTCTCGCTTCCTGGTGGTGCGCCCTGAGGGCCGCTGCACGGCTGAGGAGGCCTTAGCACACCCCTTCTTCCAGCAGTACGTGGTGGAGGAGGTGCGACACTTCAGCCCGCGGGGCAAGTTCAAGGTACTGGAGGGTCCCTAACCCAGGCCCTGGGTGGGTGCTGCTGGCCCAGGCCTCCAGCCCCTGGCTAGGGGCCCTCACGCCCTCTAGGGCTTCCAGAGCACTTGCCCCTCACCTCCCACACACCCACGACAGGATCAACTTCCGGCTTCAGGGAAGGCAGATGATGCAGGTGGGGCAGGAAAGGAGACACGCTAGGAAGGGCCCAGAAGGTACCTAAGGTTTCGTGGTAGACAAGCTCAGGGCCTCCCAGTGCTGGAGGGGCAAGGGCTGCAGGGGAGCAGGGCTGCCAGCTCAGGGGTTCCGGGTCCTGGCCTTCTGCAGGTGATCGCTCTAACGGTGCTGGCGTCAGTGCGGATCTACTACCAGTACCGCCGGGTGAAGCCAGTGACAAGGGAGATAGTCATCCGGGACCCCTACGCCCTGAAGCCTCTGCGCCGGCTCATCGACGCCTATGCTTTCCGCATCTACGGGCACTGGGTGAAGAAGGGGCAGCAGCAGAACCGGGCTGCCCTCTTCGAGAACACACCCAAGGCCGTGCTGCTGTCCCTGGTTGAGGAGGACTACTGAGGAGCTGGCAGGCGGGGGAGGGCGGGGGACTGGCGGGGAGGGGAACCACAAATGCCAGGCAGGGCAGCAAGCCAAGGGTGGGCCTCTGTGCAGGTGCAGCACTTGGCCCTGGCCAAGAATTTCTGTCCCTGGAATCGAAGCTACTGTCCCCTCTCAAAGGCCTTGCACCAGGACTGGGTGTCCCATCACACAGTGACAAATGCAGTCTGGGCCAGGTCCTGGCAGTGAGGAGGGAGACCATGCTTGGTTCGAGAACTGGCAGCCCTCCTGCTCCTCCACTACCCGATGTGCTGCCATCTCAGTTACTGTTCTCAGAAGGCCCAGAGTTAACGATGGAGTTAGAGGCCCACCATGAGGATAAGACAGCGAAATGCCTGGGGTATACAAGCACGGGACTTTCACTCACCTCACTGATGACACTCAGTGACACCATGGGCGGTTACTCTCCAGGGACATGTTTTCAGAAGCACACAGAAGCCCTGACATTCTTAATAGAGAAGAAGCTTCTGATATTTGTCTTTCTGGAGTATTATTTACTTTGTGACTCCTACAATGCATAGGTCCACCTGGTAAATCTTGTCTTCTTTCTTAATTACCAGAGGGTGCATGCACTTGCGAGAGAGAGAGAGAAGCACTACGCCCTGCCGCCGGCCATGGGGTGTGGTCATGCTGTGATCACATCTCCTCCACTTCTTGGTCCCACAGGGATTTGGGGCACACACATGCAACAATGTTTTTCAAACCATGGCGATCAGGATTCAAACCAGAGTGGGTCATGTGGGATCCAGCTCCCTTAACCATTAGTCCATGGCCCACCTGGTAAATCATCTGGTTCTCCCAGACCCCTTTAAGTCTGACATTATTCTTTTTTAAAAATTTTTTTGAGAGATTTTTGCTATAAGGCTCACTGGAGAGACAAAAGTTGAGAAATCACCCCTTAGTGGGGATGGCCCTGACGCAATCCCTTCTCCTCCATTTTCTTCTTGGGATTTTGGGCACACGAGCACATGTACCTGGCATGAGTTTCAAGCCGCTGGGTCTGGAACTTGAACCGTGGTCAGCCACGTGGGAGTCCAGCACTTTAATCACTCTGCTACTTGCTGGTCTTGATTTTTTAAAAAAAATTTATTTATGATAGAGCATGTGTGAGTACACGGGAGAGGAAAAGAGAGAGATGAGCACCTCTGCAGAGTCTGGTCATGCCATGATCCTCCTCCAGCCCTCCAGCCCACTGGATGTGGCACTTGCACATGTGTGCAGCGTGTTTCAGGCTGCCCAAATGGAGGATTTAAACCAGAGTTGCCATCTGGGATTTGGCTTCTCCTGAGCAACACATTATCACTTGCCCTGGAGCTAGCCCTGACACTGCTTTAAAGAGCCCACCTGTCTGTATTTTACAGGGGTGGAGATCGGGTCCCTTAGGAGGAGAGAAAACACTGCTGATGAGGCAAGAAGAGAACATGTCCCTTCTATAGTAATTTGCTGGGAATACAGAAAGAACAGGGGGGTTCTTTCTTCCTTCCTTCCTTTTTTTCTTTTTTGGGGAGGTTTTTGCTATAAGGTGCATGCACTTGCCAGAAAGACAGAGAGAGACAGAGACAGAAAGCAAGAAATCACCCCCCGGGGGGATGGCCACACTGTAATCCCTTCTCCTCCATTCTACTCTCAGGATCTTGAGCACGCATATACACGCGCCTGGCTTGAGTTTAAGCCACTGGGTCCGGGACTCGAACCGTGGTCAACTATATGGGAATCTAGCGATGTAGCCATTATGCTAACTGCTGGTCCCAAGAACAGGGGAATTCTGCCTTGAGGCAACACTGAATCAGGCATGAGAGAGGGGAAGGAAGCAGAAGCACTACGCCCTGCCGCCGGCCATGGGGTGTGGTCATGCTGTGATCACATCTCCTCCACTTCTTGGTCCCACAGGGATTTGGGGCACACACATGCAACAATGTTTTTCAAACCATGGCGATCAGGATTCAAACCAGAGTGGGTCATGTGGGATCCAGCTCCCTTAACCATTAGTCCATGGCCCACCTGGTAAATCATCTGGTTCTCCCAGACCCCTTTAAGTCTGACATTATTCTTTTTTAAAAATTTTTTTGAGAGATTTTTGCTATAAGGCTCACTGGAGAGACAAAAGTTGAGAAATCACCCCTTAGTGGGGATGGCCCTGACGCAATCCCTTCTCCTCCATTTTCTTCTTGGGATTTTGGGCACACGAGCACATGTACCTGGCATGAGTTTCAAGCCGCTGGGTCTGGAACTTGAACCGTGGTCAGCCACGTGGGAGTCCAGCACTTTAATCACTCTGCTACTTGCTGGTCTTGATTTTTTAAAAAAAATTTATTTATGATAGAGCATGTGTGAGTACACGGGAGAGGAAAAGAGAGAGATGAGCACCTCTGCAGAGTCTGGTCATGCCATGATCCTCCTCCAGCCCTCCAGCCCACTGGATGTGGCACTTGCACATGTGTGCAGCGTGTTTCAGGCTGCCCAAATGGAGGATTTAAACCAGAGTTGCCATCTGGGATTTGGCTTCTCCTGAGCAACACATTATCACTTGCCCTGGAGCTAGCCCTGACACTGCTTTAAAGAGCCCACCTGTCTGTATTTTACAGGGGTGGAGATCGGGTCCCTTAGGAGGAGAGAAAACACTGCTGATGAGGCAAGAAGAGAACATGTCCCTTCTATAGTAATTTGCTGGGAATACAGAAAGAACAGGGGGGTTCTTTCTTCCTTCCTTCCTTTTTTTCTTTTTTGGGGAGGTTTTTGCTATAAGGTGCATGCACTTGCCAGAAAGACAGAGAGAGACAGAGACAGAAAGCAAGAAATCACCCCCCGGGGGGATGGCCACACTGTAATCCCTTCTCCTCCATTCTACTCTCAGGATCTTGAGCACGCATATACACGCGCCTGGCTTGAGTTTAAGCCACTGGGTCCGGGACTCGAACCGTGGTCAACTATATGGGAATCTAGCGATGTAGCCATTATGCTAACTGCTGGTCCCAAGAACAGGGGAATTCTGCCTTGAGGCAACACTGAATCAGGCATGAGAGAGGGGAAGGAAGCAGATTTAGAAATTGTTAGCAAACTACCTTTCAGAGCACTCTGTTCTAACTATTTGGGTGTTTGGCCCCTATGTTGTTAATTCCTGACCTCCAAATATATAGCCAGTTCTCAGCTGTGCTGAGGGTGGGGGACTCTGCAAGAGGCAGTGGCACCCTCCTCTGAGATTAGGGTCCTCTGCCCTGATGAGAGGTGCCAGCCACAGAGGGAGGGTGCGGGGAAAGGAGGTCGTTGCTGAGGCTGAAGTCGAGGAGCGTGGCACGAGTTCAGCTGTGTTTGGAATATGGCCAAGTTGTGGCCTAGGTACTTGTCTCGTGTCTCTAGTGGCCGCTCACAGCTCCTCAGGCGGTCGGCCTGCGCTGGAAGCACAGCGGAAGCCTAGGTTGTCTGAGGCTGAATCTGGAGTGTTGCCCATCCTGCCAGCAGAAAAGGGGAGAGAGAATGGACATTTGTTGAGAAAGGGGCCTTTTAGGCTTTGCCCGACCCCCCGGGGCCTGCCATGGTCTGGTGCGGCTGAGGATTGGGGAGGGTGGTCTGGGAAAAAGCCTGGTGTGAGGGCAGATCCTGAGCAAAGGGACAAGAGGAACCTGGGACAGAGCAGAAGTGAGAGTGGCCCTGAGAAACTGCAGTGGAGGGCAGGAAAGACGGGGATGAGTGCCTTCTACTACCATGAGCATAAATTAGTGAAAGGAGTCTGTCAGAAAGAAATGAGGCCACCACCGCGCTAGTGAGAACCGCACACTCTGCAAAGGACGCTCCCAGCTGCTCTGGATCCTGGCAGGCAGGATCTGCTGACCATGTAGGGACTCTGAATCAGGCACTTGAAAGACAGGCGTGTGTTGCCCAGGCCAAGCACTGCTTCAGTGACAGGGCAGAACAGTGGCAAGCCGTTTCCTGGTGCCCAGGCCAGTACTTTCCCCACTATTTTGTCCTGGAAAGGGAGATGAGGGAGATCCACAAGGTTCAATGTGTCAGAGAAACACCTGAGGCCACTGAGACAGTGGTCTCCCTATGGGGAGTCTACAGGGCTCTCCCATCAGGTGCCGCCACTAACCACCTGTGTGAAACGAGCAGGCCTCGGGACCTCATGAGCCTCTTTCTCTTGGATTGTAGAAAAAGTGGGTTTTGTGTGCTGACCAGTGTTTCGAGCCCACAATTCCACAGCCCCGGGCAATGACCCGCTGATGCAGCCATCCCACTTCCCTCCCTCAGCCGACCTACTGTGAGGACAAGAGGAGAGACCCACATAGTTAAGATGCCAGACAGTCTCC
>NW_006159706.1:319637-323251 GCF_000334495.1 Tupaia belangeri chinensis
GCTGAGAGCTGGCAGGAAAAGCTCACGAGTCGTCCTGGGCCTTCCGCTCTTCATGGCAAGAATGCTTGCTTTCTTTGCACCCACAACTCTTGGTGGGGGTGGACTGCAGAGGCAGCAGCAACGCCAGCCCTGGCGCCATCTGCCCTCTGGGAGCCTGGGATCTAGACCTTCAGCCCTGAGCTACTGCACATGTTCCCTTGGCCCAAGCCTCTTACCTGGTGGTAACCCGGGCCCGGTGATTGGCGGAGCCATCAGCCGTGTCGATCCAGGATGCCCCCCGGAGGACACGCATGTCTTGGCCAGCAGCCTGGTATGGTGATGCTGTCCACTCCCACACGTTACCCACAAGGTCATAGAGCCCTGCGGCATGGCAAGCAGGTCAGTCCAGGCCAGGAAGCTCCAGACCAGCCCCCCTACCCATCGGAGGCCCTGGGCACTTCTCTCTGCCACACTTCAGGAGCAGCAAGATCCCACCATCCCGTCTGTGAGTGCTGACAGCAACCCGCAGAGAAAGCCTACCGTAGTTGTTCTGTGGGGGGAAAGCGTTCACAGGGGAGAGTCCGTGGAAGCCGTCCTCAGCTCGGTCACCCTTGGGGAACTCTCCCTGGGGGAGAAATTAGGCTAAAGGTTTTGCCATTCTGTCACAAGGCAGGTGTTCCTGCCTACCCAGAGGGAAAATAAGGGCATCTTGCTGTATCACTGGGGGAAGGGCATGAGGCAGTGACCTAGGGTTCCCATCCTAAGCTCCAACACCAGTTTGCTTCACGTCCTCCATGACCTCTGGGCTGGCTTCAGAACAGTGTGCTTTTCTGTGCTCACTGTGGCCCACTCCTGCTTTCTCCACAGCTCAGCACCTCCTCAGCCTCCAATCCCACATGCCACGCTGCTTTGGGAAGTGAGGTTTCTCCCCTTCTTGTGTCCTACACCCCTGCCTGGGCATGGGCACCTACTTCTGCCTGCCTGCTGAGGCATTGCTGATGCTCTTTCTGTGTCCTGTAGGAGGCCCCATTCCCTTCAACCACTGACAGACTTACTTCCCCCTCAGCCCCCCTAACTACCTTCCCTACTCCAGCTCTACCACCAACATTCCTGAAAAGTAAACCTGCATTTGCTGATGCAATTTGTCCACCTTGCTCATTTTTTTTCCTCATTAAATTGGGATTCGGGGAATCAGCAGTTAGCGTAATGGCTATGTTGCTGGACTCCCACGTAGTCGACCACGGTTCGCGTCCCAGACTCGGTGGCTTAAAACTCACGCTGGGAGCGTGTGCGTGCGTGCCCAAGATCCCGAGAGGAGAATGGAGGAGAAGGGATTGCGGTGTGACCATCCCCCCTGGGGGGTGATTTCTCGCTTTCTGTCTCTATGTCTCTCTCTGTCTGTCTGGTGAGCGCATGTGCTCTATAGCAAAAACCTCTCAAAAAAAAAAAAAAAAAGGGATTCGGCTAATTTACTCAGTATTTCGGCATGCTAAGACTGCAACATTTCTTGGGACTAGCAGTTAGCATAATGGCTATGTCGGTGGACTCCCATATAGTCAACCGCAGTTTGAGTCCTGGACCCGGTGGCTTAAACTCATGCCGGGCACATGTGAGTGCGTGCCCAAAATCTTGAGAGGAGAATAGAGAAGGGATTGTGGCATGGCCATCCCCGCTAGGGGGTGATCTCTGTCTCTCTGGTGAGGGCATGTACCCTATAGCAAAAATCTCTCTTAAAAGAAAAAAGAAAGAAGAATCTGCTACTACTGAAGCTCGACTTCATCTATGCAAAAACTAACAGTGATTGGGGCTGGCAAGTGGTGTGGTGGTTAAGGGCACTGGACTCCCACATGGCCAAGAATGGTTCAAGTCTCAGACCTAGTGGCTTTCTTTTTTTTTTTTTTTCTTTTCTTTTCTTTTTGGGGAGATTTTTACTCACTATAGGGCGCATGCGCTCGCCAGACAGACAGAGAGAGACATAGGGACAGAAAGCGAGAAATCACCCCCCGGGGGGATGGTCACGCTGCAATCCCTTCTCCATTCTCCTCTTGGGATCTTGGGCATGCATGCACATGTGCCCGGCGTGAGTTTTAAGCCACCGGGTCTGGGACGTGAACTGCAGTCGACTACATGGGAGTCCAGCGACATAGCCATTACGCTAACTGCTGGTTCCCTCTTTTTCTTTTTTTTTAAAATTTACATTCATTTACTATACATTATTATAGCATACAAAATGAGACTTCCCATCCAGAACACACTGTATATTGGCTCAATCAAGCACATCAACATACGTGTTATTGTCAACAAATAATTTTCCATTTCTTGTTTCCTATATATTTTTCTTTTTTTTTCCCATCCTTGATTCCCTATCTCTCACCCTCTGCCATCTCCTGCCCTCCTCCCACACTGTCTCTGGTATCCATGGTTGCTTTCTATGCCTTCCCCGCCCCACATTTTATTGATTCAATAAAGATCTTAATTAATCGCAGCTTGCTTTCTCTCTCTCTCTCTCTCTCTCTCTTGCTCTCGCTCTTGTCTCAATCTGGTCAAACTAAAATAAATGAATAAGTAAATAAATAAAGTTAAATAAAATAGTTCTATAAGAAAAAAGAAAAAACAAACTAACAGTGATTAGCATGGCCCCAAATCAAAATGATTTTGTTCCTTCTGTTTAAAAACCTCTGTTGGTGGGCCAGCAGGTGGTATGGTGGTTAAGGCACTGGATTCCACATGGCCAGTCCTGTACCCTGCAGCTTGAAATTCATGCTGGGTGCATGTGCGTGTGTGGCCAAAATCCCAAGAGGATAATGGGAGAGAATGGGTTACAGCATGACCATCCCCCCTGTGGGGTGATTTCTCACTTTCTTTTTTTCTGTCTATCTCTGTCCCTCTCCAGTGAGTGTATTTGCCTTATGGCAAAAATCTAAACAAACAAACAAAACCCCTGTGTTGGTTCCCCACTGTCTGGAGAGTAAAGTCTGAAAGAGCGTGGAACACCTGCTCCTTCCTGTTTCCCATCCATTCTCCATTTGTACACCTCCGTCCCTTTCCTGATATCCAGCCTCCCTGAACAGGTCACATCTCTGAACACAGAGTTCTTGCCTAATACAGTGCCAGGCATTCTACTGCTGGAATGTTCTTTCCTTCACTTTTCACGTCACAAACTTCTATTCAATAGGCTCCAGTGTCACCTCTCTTTGAAGTCATCCCCAGGATGCTCAGTTCTGAAAATCTGTAATATGAACATTTACCACACCATCTTTTGCTTTACCTGTTTATCAGTTATCAGTTGCCTTGGAACACAAGGCCCTCTGAATCCTCACCTAACACAATGCCTGGCCTACAGCAAGTCTCAGTCAAAGCTTAGTGAAAGGAGGAACAGGTCTTACCTGCCACAGGTTGGTGCGGTTTGGTTGGAATCGGTTCCCCCATGGGTAAACTTGGCCTGCCAGGACAGCAAGGAGACAGCAGAGGAGGGTCATGGGAAGCGCAGGGGAAAAGAAAAGACAGAATTGGAACCAGCAATTAGCGTAATGGCTATGTCACTGGACTCCTACGTAGTCGACCGCGGTTCGCGTCCCGGACCCGATGGCTTAAAACTCACGCTGGGAGCGTGTGCATGCGTGCCCAGGATCCCG
>NW_006159706.1:323467-324819 GCF_000334495.1 Tupaia belangeri chinensis
GGTGTGACCATCCCCCCCCTGGGGGGTGATTTCTCGCTTTCTGTCTCTATGTCTCTGTCTGTCTGGCGAGCGCACGTGCCCTATAGTGAAAACCTCTCCAAAAAAAAAAAAAAGACAGAATGAGGGAACCAAAGAAAGTCAGGAGGTAATGAGGAAAGAAGAGTGAGATCACTGTTATTTCCCATGCCATTCCCTCCACACGCCATGTCACATCAGCAGCCCCCGGGCTCCTGATTTGCTCCAGACAGGGAAGTCCAGTTCTAAGTATGGCTCTTAGACCAGTGCCAGTCCATAGACCATGTGTTACCATCTCAGCAGAAGCTCAGACACTGAATATGCATTTAGAAACTTGGCAACTGGCCTTAGATTGCATTAACAAGAAGCAACCTCATTTGTCATTAAAAACTCTGATGAGGCCAGCAGGTGGTACAGGGGCTAAGGCGCTGGATTCCCACATGGCCAACAGCAGTTCAAATCCCAGACTCAGAGGCTCGAAAATTATGCCAGGCGCAATGTGCACGTGTGCTTAGAATCCCAGGAACCGAATGGAGGAGAAGGGATTGCAGTGTAGCCATCCCCATTGGGGGGTGATTTCTTACTTTCCCTCTCACTGTCTCTCTCTCCCTCTGATGAGCACATGTGCTCTATGGCAAAATAAAACAAAACAAAACCAACTTTGACTATTGATACACTTGGTGTGAATTCTAAGAGTGTGTAGAGGGCCATCTGGTGGTGGTATGGTGATGTAGGTGGCTGAATCCCACATGGCCAGCTGCTCAGTTCGAGTCCTAGACCTAGCAGCTTGAAAAGCACACCAGGCGCATGTATGTACACGCCCAGAATCCTGAGAGGAGAATGGAGGACTAGGGATCGTGGTGTGGACATCACCCCAGGGGGCTGCTTTCTCCCTTTCCCTCTCTGTCTCTCTCTGGCAAGTACATGTGCCCTGTGGCAAATTAAAAACAAAAAAAAAAGTGTGTAGAGATGTTTAATGTGGGGAACTGTTTTTCATTTTGAGCTTTTTACTTGGTTTTGTAAATTTTATTTATTTATTTATTGGAGAGGTTTTCGCTATAGAGTGTGTGTGCGCTCACCAGAAAGACAAAGACAGAGAGACAAAGAGTGAGAAATCACCCCCCAGGGGGGATGGCCATGCCACAATCCCTTCTCCTCCATTCTCCTCTTGGATCTTAGGCACACACGCACATGCACCCAGCATGAGTTTAAGCTGCCAGGTCCAGGACTCGAACCATGGTCAACTATGTGGGAGTCCTGCAACGTAGCCATTATGCCACCTGCTGATCCCTTTAATCATTTATTTTAATTTGACTAGAGAGAGACACACAGGGAAA
>NW_006159706.1:324850-351616 GCF_000334495.1 Tupaia belangeri chinensis
AAGGTGAGAAAGCATGGGACTCGAACCATGGTCGGCTGTTGGGAGTATCCAGCACCTTAACCATCAAAGTTTGGTCTCCCAAACTTTGTGGGTTTTTTATTCTGTTTTTCCAGTTATTAACTTTATAGTATTTTATAGATGTTTTGGCCTGAGATGGATTAGAAATGGAAAACGAAACAATTGGCCCTTTACCACAGACAGCATAAAAACCCTCCTTTAAGGAACAGAGAGGCCTTTCCCACCCTTTAAAGCAGCCCCCCCACCATTCAGGGCAGGATGGGGAGACGAAAGGGAAATCGCCCTGGGGTCTGCTTACCCTGCAACCCTCCTCGGGCAGCAAACTCCCACTCCTCCTCAGTGGGCAGTCGTTTCCCCTGCCACGCACAGTAGGTGCGAGCATCATTCCAGCTCACGTGTACCACTGGGAGCTCCAGCCTCTCGCGGATGCCAGAGCCAGGACCTGCAGGCTGACAGCCAGGATGAAGTGAGACAGGCTTCTGGAGCTCAAGGCAGTCTGAGGCTAGGCTGAGGGCGCCTGCGTTCAGCTTTTACCACCAGATGAAGGAAGTTGCAGTAGAGAGCTAGGTGAGTGAGGAGCACACGGTCAGAGGAGACTACACGTGAGCCTACAGGGAGGACTAGGACTGGCGACAGGCAAGGGTCAGGGCAGAAGAAACAGGACAGCTTGGCTCCCTGAAACTCCCGTCATCCCTTTAAAGTCATGGAAAAGAGTCTAGGGAAACCAAGGCTCCAGAATAAGAGCCAGCAGGGGTAGGACATGAGGCATAGGAACCAGCCCTTACCTGCCTCCAAAATGCCTTTTCCACTGGAAACCACCAGAGAAGAGGCTGCAAAAAAGAAGGAGCATGACTGCAAGATGCTTTGCCCAGCAAGGACCCTTTCCTGACTGAGCCACATGGGACAGAACAGAGACTTACAGCTGAGACTCGGGTGGGCCCAGGGAGGCTGTGGCAGGAAACTCACTACCCTGGAAGAGGGAGGCTTACCAAGATGTCTGAAAAGTTCAGAAGTACAGTGTATTGAACTGTATACGTCTCTGGATCTTCTCTTCATGCAAGAACTAGCTGAGGGTTCCTAGGAGTGCGTGTACCTCTGATTCTTCTAGGTGCTCCCTCCTCACCTCAGGCTCTCAGTCCTGATCCTTCACTGTGGCCCAGGTGATCCCTTATCCCCCAGGATAGGTTCTCTCACCTTCATTTGCTCAGTTGCTTTGTTTTTTAGCTCAGCGGAGACAAAATCTTCAAACACAAAGCTCCACCCAAACATCTCAGCCTCGGTCCGGTACTTTTTCTCCCTGACAAAATCCCTGGAAAGAGGTAGTTCACTTCATTCAGCTGATAGGGTCCCAAGCTCTACTCCCACTCTCTCCTGCTCCAGGAAACCTCATTTGAGGGACTGCAAAAAGTTTGTAGATGGCTGGCCCCTTGCCCTAACAATGAAGAGAGCTGGATCCTGGGGGCCAGCAGGTGGTGTGGTGGTTGAAGCACTGGACTCTCACATATCCAACCACGGTTCAAGTCCCAGACCTGGTGGCTTGCTTTCTCCCTCTTCCTTTCTGTCTGTCTGTCTCTCTCTGGTCAAAGTAGAAGAATAATGATAATAAATAAAATTAAAAATAAATAAATCTTTAAAAAATAATAACACAAATGGAATTAGATAAATATTCTTTTTTTTATTTTTTGAGAAGTTTTTGCTATAGGTTACGTGTGCTTGCCAGAAAGACAGAGAGAGACAGAGAGACAGAAAGCGAGAAATCACCCCCCTGGGGGGATGGCCACACTGCAATCCCTTCTCTTCTATTCTCCTCTCGGGATCTTGGGCACGCACGCACACATACCTGGCGTGAGTTAAGCCACCAGGTCCAAGACTTGAACCACAGTTGACTACATGGGAGTCCAGCGACATAGCCATTACGCCGGACGCCCAGGCACCTAGCACTTCCCCCAACTGCTGGTCCCAAATAAATAATTCTTAAAAAAAAAAAAGAGCTGAATCTTACAGAGTCAACCGCGATTCAAGTCCCAGTCTGAAAAACTTAAAAAACACACTGGACACACGTGCACACGTGCATGCATGCCCAAAATCTCAAGAGAGAAATGGAAGAGTACAGACTGCAGAGTAACCATACCCCACTGAGAGGTGCTTTCTCCCTCTCCTCTCTTTCTCTGGTGAGCACATAATTTGGAATATAAAAATATGAGTACTGTGGAACCCAGGATCCCACAGGCTGGGGATTAAAGGAAAGGAATCATAGTGTGACTAGATCTTGTGGAGGGGGCTCCCCTCTCTCATGTGCTCTATCATGAATTAAAAAAAAATTAAAATAATTCATTGTCACCATCTAAAATATATATCCTTCCAGATTCTTACACCCTTGATCCCATACAGATTTCTAAATAGTTTCAATAAGGTGTTTTCCCATAATTATTTTCCTTTTGAACTCACAAAATCATGTTCAATGGAACCACCAGGTGGCATGGTGGTTAAGACGCTAAACTTCCACATGGCCAAATACAGTTCAAGTCCCAGACCAGGCGGCTTGCTTTCTTGCTTTCTCACTTTCTCTCTCTCTCTCTGTCTCTCTGGTAAGCGCACATGCCCTGTGGTAAATTTTAAAAAGTAATAATAATAAAGAAAATTAAATAAATAATTTTTTTAATGTGCAAAATTTATCCATTAATGTATGTGGATATATATTCATAATGGAAAATATATGCATAATCCAGATTTGTTTATGGATATGCTTTCGCTATACATAATTTTTTTATTATTATTATCATTTGTTTTGTTTTAATTTACTACAGGGCACATGTGCTCACCAGAGAGAGACAGAGAGAGAGAGAAAGAAAGAGAGAAAGCAAGCCACCAGGTCTGGGACTTGAACCACAGTTGGCTGTGTGGGAGTCCAGTGTCCTAACCATGCCACCTGCCAGCCCTGATATACACAGTTTTTAAAAATGGGATCATACTCTATGTATTCTTTTGTAAGCTAAGTTTTTTTACTTAATATCTTCTGCCTCTTTTCAACAAGATTTTTTTTTTTCTAAATTTTTGCCAGAGGGTACACACACTCACTAGAGAGAGAAGGGAAGAGAAGGAAAGCTAGAAAGCACCCCCCATTGGCATGGTCATGCCACAATTCCTTCTCCACCCTTAGGGATTTCAGGCACAAATGCACACACACTTGGCACACACTTGACTACATGGTCAGTCATGTGGGATTCAGCCATCTTAACCACCAGGCCATGGGCTGGTGAAACAACGAGACTGTTATTGGCTCCTAAGTATTGTTATATTTATACAAATCGTTTGCATAATTTTTGTTAGATATGTATCTACAATGCCATCTCTTTTTTCAAGAATTATTTAATTTCATTTATTATTATTATTTCTTTTTTGAGAGAGATTTTTTGGTGTGCTCACCAGAGAGACAAAAAAATGAGAAATCACCCTCCTGGAGGAGGGGGGATGGCCACGCAACAATCCCTACTCCTCTATTCTCATTTTGGGATCTTGGGCATGCATGTACACATGCCTGCATGAGTTTGAAGCCACCAGGTCTGGGACTTGAACTACAGTCTGCCATGGGGGAGTCTTGTGACATAACTGCTACACCATCTACTGACCCCAATTATTTTTTTTTGTTTAATTTGCTACAGAGCACATGCACTCACCAGAGAGAAAGAGAGAGAGGGAAAGTGAGAGAGCAAGTCACCAGGTCCAGGACTCTACCCATGGTCGCCATGTGAGTTCAGTGCCTTCACCACCACACCACCTGCTGGCTCCATACAATGCTATCTTTATATAAAGTTAAATGGTTTGGGGACACTCTTAATTCTTTGCTTAAGACAAATCCCTACAAGTAGGATCACTTGTCAAAGGGTCTGAGGAGTATACCAACAATCCCTATGCTTACTTCAATCTATATGTTGTCTGTCCTAAATCAACTTTTTTTCTACAACTTTTTATCTTAAAAATGTTTAACAGGACCAGCAGATGGCAAAATGGTTACAATGCTAGACTTCCAAGTAGTCGACCATGGTTCGAATCCTGGACCCAGTGACTTAACTCATGCTAGGCACATGTGCGCATGCCCAAGATCCCAAAAGGAGAATGTAAGAGAAGGGACTGCAGCGTGGCCATCCCCTCAGGGTGTGTGTGGGGGTGGTTTCTCACTTTATGTCTCTCTTTTCTCTGTCTCTCTGGTGAGTGTAGGTGCCCTATAGGAAAAATCTCTCTCTCTCAAAAAAAGGGTAGACCAGCAGATGCTGGGGTGGTTAAGTCGCTGGACACTCCCACATGGCCGACCATGGTTCAAGTCTCAGACCTGGTGGCTTGCTTTCTCACTCTGCCTCTCTCTCTGTTCAAAGTAAAATAAATGAATGAATAAATAAAATTAAATAAATAATTACTTTTAATAAATGTTTAAGTCTACAATTAACATTTAAGTAACAGCCTATATATGCTTCATTACTCTCCCCCTCCTTCCTTTTTCAACCCCCTCTCATCAACAGATATTTCTCTCTCTCTGTACACACACACACCTATACCATTTGAAAGTTACAGATCTCGGGACCAGCAGGTAGCATAATGGCTATGTCACTGGACTCCCATGTAGTTGACCGCGGTTCACGTCCCGGACCCAGTGGCTTAAAACTCACGCTGGGCGCGTGTGCGTGCATGCCCAAGATCCCAAGAGGAGAATGGAGGAGAAGGAACTGCGGCATGGCCATCCCCTCTTGGGGGGTGATTTCTTGCTTTCTATCTCTGTCTCTCTCTGTCTGTCTGACGAGCTTACGCACTCCATAGCAAAAATCTCTCAAAAAAAAAAAAAAAAAAAAAAGAAAGAAAGAAAGAAAGTTATAGATCTCTTTTTGATCATTTTTACCTTTTTTCCCTCTTTTATTTCCCAGAGGGTACATGTGCTCACTGGGTGTGAAGGGAGAGTAAGCAACACCCTCCATGAGGGACAGTCACACTGCAATCCCTCCTTCCGGGATTTTGGATATAAATGCACAAGTGCCCAGTGTATTTTTTAAGACACCAGGTCTAGGACTTGAACCACAAAGTCAGTCATGTGGGATTCAGTCATCTTAACCACCATACCACAGGCTGGCCCAGATTTTTTTATAGCCCTACCCAAAACATATGGTCTTAGGGAAACTGAGGCAGCTCAACCTGGCTTCTTCGATTGAGTTGGAACCACATGTTTACTAACACAATGCCATTTTCTTCAACACACATAAAGGGAACTTAAGGGATTCTTAGCTAGGATGACCCTTATCACACCCCCTTCTCTGCTGTGGAGGACATTTCTGTTGAGTGTTTGACTTCTGCTCATACTTCAGAGCTATGCCCAGGGTCATGAAAAATGCACTGGCTCAGGAGTTAGAGGATTTGAGAGCTATGCCCAGCTCGTCCACTGAGAAAGTTGGTCAAACCTCTTTGGGTTTTCTCATCTGGAAAATGCAGATAACACTTATTCCACAGTACTACTACAAAGATGCTATATGTGAGTAAATAAACTTATTTCCTTTTAGATAGTAGGAAGGAAAAATTTTAGAATGAGCTTTTACTCCTCCTAAAGGAACCCTTGATATACCTGAAATCTTTGTTGGTGACAGGGAATATGTCGATGGCAAAGGGTTTTACTGTTACCTCCCGGACAGGCCCTTCACCATCTCTGCCATCTGGAGAATTTGTCCCCATCAGGAATCTTCCACCTGGCAGCTGGACCATGCCAGTAGCGTGTCCATTCCCTGCAGAGAAAAAGGAGAGATCTCAGTACACATGCATATATATTACATATGTATTATATAAATGTATGTATAAAATAACTGGTAATACTGGGATCATATGTGGTATTCATAATGGCATAACAAAACATGGATGCTTACACATTTGGCTTTAAGCCCTTGTGCTGAGAAACCTCAGGCAAATTACTTAGTCTAAGATTTCATTCCTTTATTTATAAAACAGGGAGAGCATCTATCTAAGTAGCTTCATGAGTTAGACAAACTTGTTGGGGACTGGCTGGTGGTGTGGTGGTTAAGGTGACAGGATCCCACACGGCTGACGGTGCAGTTCTCTTCCGGAGCTGGTAGCTTGAAAGACATGCCAGGCACGTGTGCATGAGTGTCTTAAATCCCAAGAGGTGGGAGAAATGGAGAATGGAGAAGGGATTGCAGCATGACCATCTTTCATGGTGAATGCCTTCTCATTCCTTCCCCTAACTCTGGAGAGTGCATGCACCTTCTAGCAAAAATTTAAAAGAAAAGAAAAAAAAAAAAGGGGCCTCCAGCATACAAAACTCGCGTGATTGAACTTCCAAGTTTGGGAAGAAACCAACCATCCACCAGATGACTAGAAATCGCTGCAGGACCACAAGAAATATGGGGAAGCAGGAAAATACCTCTCCCACAAGGGAAAAGGATAGCTCCTCTTCATCCACACACAGTTCAATGGAAATCATGGAAACGTCTGATAAAGAAATCAGAACATTCATAATGGCAAAGCTAACAGAGATGGAAGAGAAGAGAGACAAGGAACTGCTGAAGAGGAAGGAGAAAGGAGCTGAAGAGCTCCAGGATGTGAGGAAATTCATGCAAGATCTAAAAGAGGAATTTCACACTTTACAAAAGAATCAGATGGAACTGTTAGAGATGAAGGCTATAATACAAGAAGTCAAAATCTCCCTTGAAAGTATTAAAAGCAGACTAGATCATACAGAAAATAGAATCTCTAATGTAGAAGAGAAAATGGTTGGCCTAGAAAAATCCACCGCGAAGACTGAGAAAATGGCCCAAAAATTTGAAAATAATATGCGAGAAGTACTAGATACCATCAAACGTCCAAACATCCGGATAATAGGCATCCCAGAAGGTGAAGAGACTCATAAGGGCATTGATAATCTATTCCATGAAATCTTACAAGAAAATTTTCCAAACCTGGAGAGGCACTCAAAGATTCAGTCCCAAGAAATACAGAGGACCCCAAATAGAATCAACCCAAGAAGATCTTCTCCAAGACACATTATAGCCAGATTGACCAAAACCACAGACAAAGACAAGATACTAAGACTGGCAAGAGAAAAAAGGCAAGTTACCTACAAAGGGTATCCCATCAGACTAACGGCAGACCTCTCATCGGAAACAATGAGAGCGAGGAGAGAATGGGAAAATGTATTCAAAGTATTAAGGGAAAAGCAATTTCAACCGAGAATTCTGTACCCAGCAAGGTTATCGTTCATTTGGGAAGAAAAGACACGAACTTTCCCAGATAAACAAAACCTGAAAGAATTTACCAGCACCAGACCGGATCTCCAAGAAGTTCTTAAGGGAGTGCTATGTCAGTAAAATTAAATGCAGACACACAGAAATAAGAGTTCAGAAACTAAGAAAATGGGCAACTTAATTGTAGGGCCAAAAGCTGGAGTTGAGTATTACATCCCAGATTTCAATCTGGAACATCGAACCTCAACAGATACAGAAGAAAGATTAAGTACATGAGACTGAACTGATGAAACAGTATTCTACGACTTGACTAAAATATTGCTGCTTTTCTTCTAAGCTTTGTTGTCTGGTTTTAAGGACTTTTGTCCTGTCTTCAGCTATCAATAGATTCATGTTCCGACTATTTGAACGTAATGGAATTTTATGGATGATAACATGCATGATTAAGCCACTATGCAGTTTACTCTAGAGGGGAAACCACATTTAGTATGTTGTGATGATGCTCAGGGAATGAATGTAAATTTAAAAAAAAAATCAGAGAAAAAAATACTAAAGCTGTTACCAAAATTTAAAAAAAAAAAGAAAAACGTTTTAAAAAAAATAGTTTTATTTCTCTTACTTTAAAGAATATTATTGGAATTGTGAGAGGATTACATTGTATGTCTGTGCAAGTCTTCAAGAGTTCATGGAAAATGTGTACTATGAAAAAACTGCATGAGTTTCAACAGAGACAATGGGAGGAGGGTTGGACAGGGCAGAGGGTTAGGGATAGGGAATCAAGGATGGCAAACAAACAAACAAACATACAAAAAAACAACGCAAAATATACAAGACATAAGAAATGAAAAATTGTTTGTTGATAACATGTATGTTGATGTGCTTGATGAGCCAACAGACAGTGTATTTTGGATGAAAAATTCATTTTGTATACTGTAATGATGTATAGCATATTAATGTTAAAAAAAGAAAAATAAATTAATAAATAAAAATAAATAGGAAAAAAAAAAAGTGGTGGAAATTCCTAAGAATGACATGGTCATTTTCATTTACCTCCTTCTTCTACACAGCCCTTGATCCCAGTTGGGTAAATCTAGATACTATATCCTGAAATACACCTAGTACTTTATTTTCTTTTTAAATAATTATTTTATTTAACTTTATTTATTTTAATTTGACCAGAGAGGGACAGACTGAGTGAGCAAGCAAGAGAGAAAGAGGGAAAGTGAGAAAGCAAGCCACGAGGCCCGGGACTCAAAACTACTGTCGGCTATGTGGGAATTCAGTGTCCTTAACCACCATGCCACCTGCAGGCCCACATCTAGTACTTTCTATCCATACTTCTGCTCATGCTGCGTTTCTGCCTCTGACAACTTACTACATTTTTATCAGTTCCTAGTGATTCTCATCTTCGCATCATATGACTCAGAAGGAAAAGACATCTATTTTCCCCATGTACCCCTGGCACCTAACACAAACACGCAATGAAGATCATCAAATAAGCCCCAGAAAAATCATAGAATAAAGAGAATCTTGGGCCAGCCAGTGGGTAGCTGGATTCCGCAAAACTAACCCTGGGGCTCAAGTCTTGGATGCGGCAGTTTGAAAAACATGCCGGGTGCGTGTGCATGTGTGCCCGAGATTCCAAGAGAATGGTAAAGGGACTTAAGAGTGACCATCACCCTGGGGGGTTGCTCTCTAGTATGTGCACTCACCCTATGGCAAATTTAACCTTATTTCACAGGTGTAAGCAAGACCCAAAAAAGGTAAATGACTTAAAGAGTTGGTTAGCAGTAGACAGAACTAGTCTCGGTCTCTTACAGTGGTCTCCTAGTCCACACTTCTCTGGCTCTGTGTATCACTTCACAGTGTTGTTCCCAAGAAAGGATGTCTAAGCACTATGAGATCCTCAAGAGCAGAGTCCAGGTTTTTTTTTTTTTTTTTTTTGAGAGGTTTTCGCTATAGGGTGCATGCACTCACCAGACAGAGAGAGACATAGAGACAGAAAGCGAGAAATCACCCCCCAGGGGGGATGGTCACGCCACAATCCCTTCTCCTCCATTCTCCTCTCAGGATCTTGGGCACGCATGTACACGAGACCGGTGTGAGTTCTAAGCCACTGGGTCCGGGACGCAAACTGCGGTAGACTACATGGGAGTCCAGCGACATAGCCATTACGCTAACTGCTGGTTCCCAAGTCCAGGTTTTTTGATGTTCCTTAAGATCCAATCTTTGGCCCTCTTTTCATCTGGACACACTCACACTGATTTCTTCCATTTCATTTCTCCAACAAATACATTGGGCACCAGTGGGAGAAAAGCAAGTAGAAAACCTCAGCTTGAAAGGGAATTAACAACATACTGTTTTTGACCAGGTCAGTAGGTGGTGTAGTGGGTTAAGGTGCTGGACTCCTACATGGCCAACTTCAGTTTAAGTCCAGAATCCAGTGGCTGAAACTCACTATGCACGCATGCCCAAGGTCCCAGGTGGAGAATGGAGAAGGATCTGCTGCGTGGCCATCTCCCATCCCTGGGGGATGATTTCTCATTCTCTCTCTCTTTTTTTTGGAGAGGTTTTTGCCATGGGGTGTGTGGGCTTGCCATACACAGAGACAGAGAGACAAAAAGCGAGAAATCACCCCCCGGGGGGGGGATGCCCACGCCACAATCACTTCTCCTCCATTCTCCTCTTGGGATCTTGGGCATGCATGCACACACGCCCAGCATGTTTTAAGCCACCGGGTGCAGGACTGGAACTGCGGTCCACTACATGGGAGTCCAGAGACATAGCCATTACACTAATTGTTGGTCCCTCTCTCTCTTTCCGTCTCTCCAGTGAGCACCTGTGCTCTATGGCAAAAACCTTTAACAAAACTTTTAATTGTAACCCTAATTCAATAACCAAACTATAACTTATAATCGTTTATGAGACAGTAGGTGAATTTGAACAGACTGTATACAGTATCTTGGGACCAGCAGGTGGTGTGGTGTCTGAGGCACCCGTCTCCCACATGGCCAAATGCAGTTCGACTCTGGCCCTTGTAGCTTGCTTTCTCTCTTTCTTTCTCTCTCTGCCTACCTCTGGTGAGTGTACCTATCCTGTAGCAAATTTTAAAAATACATATTTTAAAATACATAAATATTATAATTAAACAATTATTTAAAAAAATTTAAAGAGCATTGTCCGTTTTTTTTTAGGTGAGAAATAGCATGGTAACTTTTTTCATGACTTTTGTGTCTTTTGTCCAGTTAAGCTTAATATACACCTTAAAAAATCATGTAATACCAGGATCACTTCACCAAAATGGCTCCTGGGAGAAAATAGGATCTCGGGGGAGCAAGATGGGCTTCTAATTAGCAACTGTTTAACCTGGGCAATGGGCCCGTGTGTGTTTGTGTGTGTGTGTGTGTGTGTGTGTGTGTGTGTGTGTGAGGGTTCTTTTTTACTTTTGTTTGAAAGACTCCAAAATAAGGAATAAAAAGTTAAAAGGTAGTTTAGCACAAGAGTGTTAATAAACACCTCCCCAGGTTGGCCACCCCCGGGAGGTGCCTCCAGCCTTTCCAAAATACATCCAGCACTCGCGCGGGCGGAGGGGTCCCGGTCTCTTTCCCCACCAGGGCAGAGCTCCCCATCCCTCTCGGTGCCTTGTGGGAAGTGGCACCGTAATAGGGCAGGCCAGCACACTGACCTAGCTTAAGCCACAGTCCGGACAGGAGCGACAGGAAGGACAGCAGCGACGAGCCCGAGCCCATGCCGGGGGTTAAACGAGCAGACACACCCGGTCAGCTCAGCTGCGCATGCGCGCGCCTGCGTTTGCATTCGACCCCCTACGCGCCTGCGTGATCTTCCCCACCTCACCACCGCCGCGCCGCTCCGCATTCCTGATCGTACTGTACGTGGAAGGTAACTTCACCGCTTGCGCATTTGCCCAGATAATTAAGAACAGCAATCTGAGAATATTATGGTTTCTGCCATTCCCATTCACAACCTTTTTACACTACAAATTTCATCTGCTTTTGTATTCAAGATGCTTTGTGTTTTCTCTATAAGCTGCCTGCTCACCAGAGCGAAAGTGATAAATCACCGTCAGGGTGGATGGCCACACAGCAATCCTTTACCAGTCTCCTCTCGGGATTTTTGGCACACATGCCCAATGGCACGAAATCTGGCCACTGGGTCTGGGACTCAAACCATGGTGAAATATGTGGGAGTCCGGCACTTAACCAGAACACCCGCTGGCCCCCCAAATGCTTTTATACACACCATTTCAAGACCACAGAAAAGGTTTTAATTTAATATTTATTGCACACTCATTATAGGCCACTGTTGAGCCCTCAAAATACAAGCTTGTAACACACTTCACTTTCATGGACTGTATATTCCACCTGTTTAAAACAATTGTGTGGAAACATGGGACAGAACAGTAATTTGGGTGGGGGAAAAAGGGACACTAAAGGGTTAGGGATATTTTGCATAAGCAAAAGTTCAGTCTTGAAAATAAGGTCAACCTTTAAAAATCTCATGATTCACCTAATAACCCTGGTAGCCCTCAGTCATCATGCCCTCAGCTATCTTTTTACCCTTGCCTCCATTTCTGTTTTTGTCATGTGACACTTGCAGCTCCCTTAACTCCCTCTAGTGTAGTTTGTTTTCCTATCCCCCCACAACCGAACTTTTCCGGGAGCATTTCAGCTATTTCAAAAGCATGAAAGATCCAACTGATCCAATAATTTTATTCACAGAAATTGATACTAAGGGCAATAGGGATGTCTTCAGAATCTTAAATTGTTACTCCTATTAGCATAAAAATTTTAAACACAATGCTTAGCAATTGAGAGGTGGTTGGGTACTTCAAAGTAATCCATAAGAAATTATTAAACCATTAAAATGAGTTTTTCAATGAATATTTAATAACAAGGTAAATAACATATGTTTATCTAACATGTAATTTTATGCAGCTAAAGCAAACATCCTGTTGGCTGGGTAAAAAGGAGTTGGTTTGTGTGTATACTTCAGTGCAATTTAAAAAAATACTGTAATTATTGATTTCAGAACTCCAGAATTTGAACAGATGTTCTCTCCTTTTATCACATGGGAAAGTAAAATTCCTTTGAACATCATTTGAAGCCTGGACGATTTCCCCTAACTATATTTTTCCAGATCACTCTGTAGAGTCTTCAAAATTCAGAAGATACAGGAAAGCTTTAATTCAGCCTTTTAGAGAAGACATTCCAGCTCGCATGATCTCATCAACAAGGAGAATGTTGGTGGCAATCACGGTACTAAAAGGGAGAGGGAAAAATGGCTCAGATGATATGAACCTTAACTTCCCACTTCCAATTCAACTGTACACATTACACCCAATTAGATTTCCGCTTCTTTGTGTGCCAAAGGCTCATTTAGTGTCTATACTTCCAATTTCGTATTCATGGAAAAAATACAAGTAGAACATGCCAAAGGGAAACAGTGATTCCCTAAAGGTTATCTTAGTTTTGGTATTCCCAAACTTACCAAGAGTGAAGAAGCTGTTTCTTTACACAATAATTATCCCATATGCCTACTTCTGCTGCTACCATCGGCTCGCCTGAAAAGGTAACCAACCAAGTCTTAAACTACATATAGTCGAATAGTAGGTCATAAAATCAGATGCTCTCTTATAACAGAATTATTCTGTGCTGTTTTGCTCATCAACAATTACCTACTTCCTCCAGTATTAATTATGAAAACACAGCCTCTCTATTTATTAGTCCAATTTTCTACTCCAAACCAGGACTCCACTCCCGGCAATCTTTGATGAGTTTACAACTTTTACTTAGAAGGTTTCTACTGATGGGATGCCTTCTTCAGTTACCAAATGTTTAAACATCTCTCTGTTCTTCTGGATACATTCCTGTTTGTTCATAGTAAATGAGAGCTCTTGAACTATAAAAGAGACCTATTTCTCTCATTCCCGAAATCTTTTCTACTAAATTAATAATGTTGAAAGCAATTGGTCCTACACATATTGCATGGATGCATCTGGTATTGTTTCCAACATACTTGTATAACTTGTGCTGCCACAGGGGCGGTAAAATCAAGTCTATGATCATTTCATTAGATTTGGTCTCTTTCTGGCTATTTGTTATCTTGTTTTTTACCTATGAATATGATGACTTAATGTATTTTCTTATCAAAGAGCCTGCTCAAAAAATCGAGTGAGGGGGACCAGCAGTTAGTGTAAAGGCTATGTCGCTGGACTCCCATGTGGTCGACTGTGTTTGCGTCGCGGACCCGGTGGCTTAAAACTCACGCCAGGCGCGTGTGCGTGCGTGCCCAAGATCCCAAGAGGAGAACGGAGGAGAAGGGATTGTAGCGTGGCCATCCCCCGGGGGGGGGGGTGATTTCTAGTTTTCTGTCTGTCTCTCTGAGCAACCCCCTAACAACAAAACACCTCTACAAAAAAAAAAAAAAAAAAAAAAAAAAAAAAAAAAAAAACAAGGGAAGCCCAAATATGAAAGCCCTTCTATACCTGGACCATCTACCACCCCACAGCAACAACTCCAACCAATCTGTACTTTAGAATCATTCATGTTTGGAACTAGCAGGTGGCAAAGTGCTGGGCACCCATGGTGTTTGAGTCCTGGACCCAGCGGCCTGAAACTCACGCTGGGCATGTGTGCCTATACATGCCCAAAATCCCAAGAGGAGATGCAGAATGGATTGCAACATGGCCATCTCCACTGGGAGATGCTAGAGTGGGTGGGTGTGATTTCTTACTTTCTGTCTCTCTGGCGAGCACAAGTGCTTTATAGCAAAAACAAAACAAAACAAAACACAAAACAAAAACAACTCTCTGAAATCAAAGACATTTACTCTACTGCCATAATTACTATATCTAATCATTCCATTTTTTATATGTACTTATGTTTATCCCTTAGAATTCAAGAGTTCCTTGACAGTACTGTGTCAAATGGTATAACAATTCTTTAAGTTTCTTTTGTCCCTATTTTTTTTTCTTGGTTTTATGTCACCTATATTATCTAGTTCTCTTCCTACAGTTTCATTCTCTTACCTGTGTTCAGGTCTACACCCACAAGTTGACCTGATTCTGAATGTTCTGCTTGAATTTTAACTAATGTTTCCTGAAGGTCAAAACCAGAATTCTGAGCAAGAACCTAAAATAAACAAATTTAATTCTTAAAAAGATGAAACTAAGAATTGATAGTGAAATTCTTAATACGTGAACAGTATTTCCAATTAATTAAGACAAAAGCGTACTAAACCAAGATAGTCATTATTTATGTTCTCTTCAGAGAATAACTAGATGTACGTTACTGACCAACTCTCTAATCCAACCCCAGCAATACACTGCAAACAAATAGACCTTAGAAAACAATGGTAGTAATCAGCTTAGCTAAAAGTGTTTATCTTCAAGTATAACTAACTATAACTCCTATACTGCAGCCTTAAAACACAATCACCTATTGTCATCTTAAACTTGATAGTCAAGTCCCCCAAAGGAATCAAATATGAAAATGATGCAGGAAACCTGCTCTAGAATCAGTGAGAAAACGATTAAACTTTCTTATCCAAAACCAGCACCACAGGCTAGCTGGTGACATAGTAGTAAAGGCGCTGGACTCCCACATGGCCAACCGCAGTTTTAGTCTCAGACCTGGCAGCTTTAGAATCACCCAAAATCACAGGAGCAGAATGAAGAAGGGATTGCAGCATAGCCACCCCCCCAAGGGATTATTCCTCATTTTCCTTCTCTTTATCTTTCTGGCAAATCCACACACCCTATGGCAGAAACCTTTAAAAAACACAACCAAGAAAACCCCTATATTATAAAAAAAAGCCTGTATTAATTATCAAGCAGGTTTGTTCACTTTAATCATCTTCCTAAAGTGCAGAAAACTTTCTTGGGGGGAGAGGTTTTTGCTATAGGGCACGTGTGCATGCCAGAAAGACGGAGAGAGACAGAAAGTGAGAAATCAACCCCCAGGGGGAATGCCCACACTGTAATCCCTTCTCCTCTATTCTCCTCTCAGGATCTTAGGCACGCACACACACACACCCCCCCAGCGTGAATTTAAGCCACCGGGTCTGGGACTTGAACCACGGTCGACTACATGGGAGTCTAATGACATAGCCATTACACCAACTGCTGGTCCTAAGGGTAGAAAACTGTTAAAGTGGGAACCAGCAGATGGTATAATGTTTCCATAGCTGGATTCCTATGTAGACTCAAACCATGGTTTGAGTACCGGACCCAGTGTTAAACTCACATCAGGCTTGCATGCATGCATACCCAAAACCCTGAGAGGAGAATGAATTGTGGCATGGCCATCCCCTTTGGGGGAGTTGATTTCTTGCTTTCTGTCTCTGTCTCTCCAACGAGAGCACGGAACCTATAGCAAAGGTCTCTATTTTTTAAAAAATTGTCAAATGTATTCCATACCTTGGGAATTATCAGTAATGCATCTGCAAATGCTTGGACTCCAAGCTGGGCCCTTCCCTTTATACTTGGCTTGTATTTAATCAGGGCTTCTGCCATGGCCACTTCTACTGCTCCAGCACCCGGAACCACACAGCCTGTAGGATTGGGGTGGGGGAGAGAAATGCTCAGCTACAAAAACAACAAAACTATAAAAGTAATTACACACATATGAAAGCTACTAATTCACTATGACCACAGCAGCTTAAATACCACCCTTGAAAGTCATAATACAAGCAACTACCAGAATGATTCAATTTAACTATACTTGGCAGCTCTGACAAACTATTAATTCATTTATTTGTATTCACCTTTAAGAAAGATATGCTATGAAAAAGAACAATGCATACCATCATAATCATTTTAGAGGGAAGATGTTACTTTCGCATGGTGTCTGGCTGTGTAAACTACTGATAAAAGAACACAGTATTCAGCCATGCCTTTCAGATGAGCAAAAAGAACAGAATTTAAATAATAAACATCTTACCGTCATCAATAGCATTTTTGACAGCCCTTAAGCCGTCTCTTATTGCATCTTTGATTTGAGTGAGTGTGTGCTTGTTTGGTCCTTTGACCAATAATGTAACAGAACGAGGATTGTTACATTTCTCAATAAAGGTGAACTTCTCTTCTCCCTAGGTGTAAAAGAGGTACTATTTCAAAAAAAGAATTTGGTTGTGCAGAACATAGAGTAAAGGGGCCTATGAGAAAATACACAGAATATTAAAGGAACTGCCTTTAAAATCCACATATAAAAGAAATGTGATTTCCCCATTAACAACTTATCATTACTATACATGAAGTATCAAACTGTATAATAGGAACAAGAATCTCATCAGGAGTTAAAATTTTACTGACGAATTCATGAACTAAAACATATATTACCCTTAGGAAGAAAATACACTTACCAATGTGTACTCATACACAAGCCCTGCATGTCCCAAGCAATCAGGATTTAGGTCATCAAAAGAATTTAGAGCTACCCCACCACAAGCAAGAGTCAGTCTGAAAGGTAAGTGTTTTAAGAGAGAAATGTAAGTAATGTTACCAGTTGCATTCGAAGAGAAGACTTAACTTTAAGGAACCAATTTTTCAGAATTACACACTAAAACTATATTATGAAATGTTTCATTTTAACCTAAGCCTTTCCATTCACCATCAACAAGCAGAAAAGCACTTTTTCTCCTAATCTTCCATTTAAACCTCTCTCCTCAAGTCAGCAAATACTCCATCAATATGAAATTAAACATGGGAGATAAAGAATTACTCTGAATGTTCTTGATGCCATCTTGTGGCAAGGAAAAATATGTATAATATGTGTCATGGCTTAAAAATAAAATATGGGGGACCAGCAGTTGGTGTAATGGCTATGTTGCTGGACTCCCATGTAGTTGACCGTGGTCTGAGTCTCAGACCCGGTGGCTGAAACTCACGCTGGACACATGTGTGCGCGTGCTCAAGATCCTGGGGGGAGAATGGACGAAAAGGGACTGTGGTGTGGCCATCCCTCTGGGGGATGATTTCTCGCTTTCTGTCTCTCTCTGTCTGGCGAGCGTACCTCCCTATAGCAAAAACCTCTCAAAAATAAGTAATATAAAAAGTTAAATAAAATCATTATTTAAAAAAATAGTATGACCAGTTCCAGCAGGTGGCACGGAGGTTAAGGTGGCTAGATACCACACCACTGAAGGCACAGTTCAAATCCCAGTATCCCAAGATGAAAATGGAGACGGGATTGTGGTTTGACCAATCCCCTGGTGGAAGAGGGGAGGTGATTTCTCATTTTCTCTCTTACTCTTTCTGGTGAGCACATGCACTCTACAGCAAGCTAAAACTAAAACTAAAATAATAGGTACAGAGTTTCAGTTCGGGATCACAAAGTTCTAGATATAGAATAGTGACAATAATTGCACAACAATGTAAATGAACTTGGGGCCCACAGGTGGCATGGCGGTTAAGGGCACTGGATTCCCACATGGCTGAGTCCTGGACCTGGTGGCTTGATTTCTCACTCCCCTCCCCTTCTCTCTCTCTCTCTCTCTCTCTGTCCCTCTCTGGTTAAACTTAACAACACTCTATAGCAAAATCTTTCTCTCTCTCTCTCTCTCTCTCTGTCCCTCTCTGGTTAAACTTAACACTGACTTGTGCACTTACGAACGATAAATCTTTCATTATTTGTACTTTACATTAAAAGAAAAAAGTAGAGGTAAAAAGGAATAATCCCAAGTCACGTATACAATAGATTAGGCTCCTATTACTCAGATAATCTACTAACCGTACCTCTCCATATTTCTCCTTTTAGCTCTGCGCAGAGCTACAATGCCTTCTTTGGCAAGAGCATCTAAGGAAAAGGGGTCAATTCCCTACAACAAAAAGAGATTAGTTTCAATATATGTCACCTGACAGATAAAAAAGGCTGATACATACTATGAGTTTATAAATCAAATTTTCATTCTCACCTTTTGATTAATGACAACAAATCCTTTGTCTGAATCACCACAGACTTTCTTTTTCAGTTCTATTATTTTTTTAACTCTATCTTCAATGAATTTTCTTTCAGCTTTTACTAGTTTTTCTCTCTCTTCTGCACTCTTGTAAAAAAAGCCAGAATTCACTTCTCTATTTAAAAATTACAGAAAGGGAGAAAATGTTTACCTTTTAAATAGACAACAGTCTCAGACTGAATTACTTTAAAAAAAAAAAAAATTTCTTTGTTCCTTCCACGAGTGAGCAAGACAAGCACCCCAACAAAACTCTAAGACACTATCCACCACCCCAAGCCTTCAGTCAGTCCAGGATAATGGGCAAACGAGAGCATAGCAAGTATGTCTGGACCTGAACTGGAAACCTTCCCACATGAGACTGCCTTGCAGAACGTCACCTTTTACCACGGTGTCACCATTGGGCCCTCTGCATTACTTTTAAAAACTGACAAGTCACTGGGACCAGCAGTTGGTGTAATGGCTATGTCGCTTGACTCCCATGTAGTTGACCGTGGTTTGAGTCACTGATCCTGCGGCTTAAACTCACACTGGGTCCATGTGTGTGTGTGCCCAGGATTCCAAGAGGGGAATGGAGGAGCAGGGATTGCGGTGCGGCCATATACCCTAGGGGCTGATTTCTCATGTTCTGTCTGTCTGTCTCTCTTGGTCTTTCTGGTGAACACATGCGCCCTATGCAAAAACCTCTAAAAAAACAAAAAAGGAAACAACAAAAAAAACCTGACAAGTCACTAAGTTCCAACTCTGCCCCTTGTACCTTTCCAGGTCATTCCCATCACTCTCCCAAACCGAACTGAGATACTACTATCCTTCCAATGGGGCAACTGAGTTTCACAAAGTGACTTGTCCAAAATGCCAAGCTCCCCCATTTCTTAGTTCATCTCTAGAGTGCCATTAACTCACGTTTTTTCATATTCTAATGACACATTGCATGTGAGGATGTACGCATCTTCTACTCTTTTCTTCATATCAGGATGCCGTGCCCCATGGTCCAAAACAAGTCCTCTGATTAAGCTGTTAAAACACATAAAAAATTAGTTACTGATAGCCAGGCAGGAATGTACCACATTTTGACAAAATTAAAACGCTGAGTTGAGACTATAGTAATAATTTTTTTTAAAGAATTTTTTATTTAACTTTATTTATCCTTTCTTCCCCATACTCCTCTTGGAATCCTGGGCATGCATGGATATGTGCCCAGCGTGATTTTCAAGCCAGTGGGTCCAGGACTCAAAATGCCGCCAGCCACGTGGAATCCAGATGCCCTAACCACCATGCTTACTGCCCCCATGATCACTCTCTTTAAAAAAAAAAAAGAATTATTTACTTATTATTATTATTTTAAATATGACCAGAGACACACAGTGACAAAGTAAGTCACCAGGTCAAGGACTTGAACTGTAGTCAACCATGTGAGAGCCTAGCACCCCAACCACCATGCCACTTGCTGGTCCCATGATCACCTCTTTTTAAAAAATGTTTTCAAACTAGATCTTTGAGGGAAAAAATCCCCATCAGCCTCCCATCATGTGTCATACACAACTGTTCAGCATAATGACTGGTACACTTTACCTTTCAAAATCATGCTGATCATAAACACAGCATAGCACCATTTCAAAAGAAAATATTACTAAGAGTCAATGTAATACTTAATTACAAATTTACCCAAAAATATGAAAAAAAAAAAAACCTACTAAAAATACATATTATATGAATGAACTTCTCAATTTTTTAAAGTTTCTTTCATGCCAGGTGTGACGCAACATGGAAGATGACCTGGGTTTGTGTCCCAAGACTTCCCAGAGAATACCTAGCATGCATTTGCAACGCCTGTGATCTGGGCTAGCTGAAGCTGGGGTAGATCACAATATGGAGATTGTTGTGGGTACCTGTCTCTCACCACTGATGTAAGAAATAAGCTTTAAAAATCATTTTTTTAAAGTTAGGTTCATCCTGTGACATGGCGGTTAAGGCAGCTAGATCACATACAGTCAACTGCTTGGTAAAGTCAAGTGACGGACTAGGCAGTTTGAGAAGCAAGCTGGGTGCATATGTGTGTGTGTATGCCCCAAAGCTGAAAGGAGGGAGAAAGGGACAAAAGACTAGGATGTGTCCATTCCCTATGGGGGAGGGGGTTTCCTTTCTCTCAGGAAAAATTTTTTTTAAAAAAGGGAAAAAAATTTCAAGTTTATTTCTTTATATTTACATAAGGTTGGGCTTGTGGAATGTGGCTCTCTTAACCACCAGGCCACAGGACCAGCCTTAAGTTTATTTCTTATGCAAGAGAAAGAGACAAGCACCTTCAATAGTGTTTTATTTCTGGATCTGAAGTCAGTCAGGAACACAGGTACTCACATACCTGGCATACCCAAGCTGCATGGGAAGAGAGCCCTAACACTGCATGCATATGGCTTACAGCAATGTAGTGTGTTACACTATTAATTCTACCAATTTCTAAACCAACTTTATTATTTTTATAAGCATTTTACTACCTACCTTGTATCAGTTTCAGATTTATGTTTCATCTCCATGATCTCAACCATGAAGAGGTCAATAGGTTCATCTTGTTTTTTAATGGCCAAAATGGAGTCCACTACAGCCTACAGTAGGAGTAAAACCATTAAACTTGATCACAGAAACTGAAACAATGAACTGTTACTTGTTCATGGGAGTAGATAATAACTTTGCTTTAAAAGATCTGGATTAATCTTTTTATATAAGTTAAAAACACATATGTAAAGAATTGAAATCATCTGTTTCTGAAATTTTAATTACCTCGAAAATCATTACTATCTCTTCTATTTACTTATACCAGGAATTTTTCTAATATTGAAGTCTCCATTTTATATTCCTTTTAATGAACATTCCAATTACAGATTTTAATACCTGGTCAAGGTATACTATTAATGTTCTTATTTTACTTTTTAAAGTCACAGATTAGGCATCATTGCCACAAAAATAAGTGTACTTTTCTTATCCGATTTGATATTGTGAAGACTTCAGATAGCACCGGTAAGTGGAAGTAGTAAGAATACTGATGTGTTGACTATCAGGAATTTTTCCACGTAGGTGTATTATACCAGACACATACTAAACTTTAACACATACCTCTGTTAAGACATCTGCAAGTTCAGCGTGAACTTTAGTACGAAGAGATGTTCTGGCCACATCTATAAGTGTTTCCCTGTCCATCTCTCTGCTTACTTTGACTTGTTCCAGAAACTGAAGGGCCTTTTCCTTTGCAGCTTCAAATCCTTCAGTGATTATTCTGGGATGAAGACCCTATGTTAAAATGACAATTATAACACCACCACTAACACTTCCATCCTGAGTTAGCTACAACTATATAGTTCATGATGAAATTCAGATAATTTTTGAAGAATTCATCTGGATCATTTACACAATTCTTTTTTTAAAAAGGTTTTTGCCATAGGACATGTGCACTCACCAGAGAGACAAAAGGTGAATGGGAAAGTGAGAAATCACCCCACAGAAGGGATGGCTGTACCACAATCCCTTTTCCCCCAGGGATCTTGGGCATGCATAAACACACACACACCCAGCATGATATTTGAGCCACCAGGTCTGGAACTTCAACCACAGTTGTCATGTGGAAATTCAGTTACTTAACCATGACGCCATCTGCTGGCCCCCCTTTTATTACAATTAATGTAATATTAACATTATGTGCTGGTTTTCTGAATACATTTAAAAGGATAAATAGTCCTTTCAACGCAGAGGAAAAGACCAGACATTGCTCTAGCACAGAGTCGAAGCCAAGGGAACTATCAAGCACACTTGGGTGTTCACTGTGCAAATCACGGGAATAATGCCCAAACACAAAACTCTGTCCTAACAATTTGTTAGTCAGTAGGAAAATTTTATCTTTTCTACAGATAATCTGAAATTAATTTACATCATTTGCTAATCAAAATAAACAAACCTAGATTAAGACCTTGCTTTCTCATTCTTCCTAGGAAATTCTGACAGCCAATTAGTTCTCACTGATATTTGCTTTACTCTTGGACTACTCAGGGCTAAAGAGCAGTAGAATTCTTAATTTTTTAAAATATATTTATTTTTGTAATAGAGGTTTTTGCTATAGGGTGTGTGTGCTTGCCGGAGAAACAGAGAGACAAAAAGAGAGAAGTCACTCCCCAGGGGGAATGGCCACGCCACAATCCCTTCTCCTCCAGTCTCCTCTGGGGATTTTGGGCACACGTACATGCACCCAGCATGAGTTTTAAGTCACTGGGGCCTGGACTCAAACCATGGTTGACTATGTGGGAGTCCTGCGACGTAACCATTATGCCATCTCCTGGTCCTATAGAATTCTTATTAATTTAAGTTTCTGGTTCTCTTTTTTCTTATAAATAAATATGCTTAGTCCAAAACTTTTCAATGTTCTTTCTTTAAAAAAAAAAAAAAATCATTGCTACAGGGCATCTGCACTCTCCAGAGGAGGGAGAGGGAGCAAGCACCCTTCATGGCCAGGGTCAGCAGTTGGTGTGGTGGTTAGGGTGCTGGACTCCTACAGGGCCTACAATGGATTGAGTCCTGGACCTGATGGTTTGCTTTCTCACTTTCCTTCTCTGTCTGTCTCTCTCTGATGACTATAGAAAGTTAACAAATAATAATAAAATTTAAAAAAATGTTAAGAGAATTATTTTATTTAACTTTGTTTATTATTTTAATTTAACCAGAGAGGGATAAAGTGAGGGAGATAGAAAGCAAGTCACCACCAGGGACAGGACTCAAAATGCCATTGGCTCTGTGGCAGTCCAACACCCTCAACTACCTGGCCACCTGCCGGCCCCAAAATGAAATAATTCTTAAAAAGAAGGTGTAGCTGGCCACGTAGATCCAGCTTCCTTAACCACTACGCCATAAGACTGGACCCTGGGGACCAGCAGGTGGCGTGATGGTTAAGGTGCTAGACACTCCCACATGGCCGACCAGGGTTCGAGTCCTAAATCTGGTGGCTTGCTTTCTCAATTCCTCTCTCTCTCACCCTCTGTCTCGCTCTACTCAAATTAAAAAATTAATAAATAAAATAAAATAAATAATTTTAAAAAAAAGACTGGACCCTGAATTTCTCATTTTATTTCAATTATCAATCTATGTCATACCAAGCCAGATATGTTACATGTGCAAAGCAACGTGATACAAAAACTTCAGCCCAAAAGTTCCATAATTTGTCTACTATCACAATAAACTCGTGTCCCACCAAAATAACCCAAATTCCCCAACCGAAGCCCTATGATCTTTACATTCTACTGCATGGCCTAAGCTCCTATTAACCATCAATTTGTATAAATAAATATTAGGCATTTCTTATACATGATAAAATATCACAGAAACAAGAAAGTCATGTATACTTCAGAAATGTAGAGATCCGCCTGTTTCAGCAGCTCTCCAATGATAAGGACATTGGAAGTAGTACCATCACCAGTTATGTCATCCTGGGCTGTTGCTACTTTTGCTATTAAGGAGGCTGTTGGGTGTTGAATTTGCTGAAAGTGAGAAAAAAAAAAAATCACTGAAACAACATGAAATAGTCCAAATATAATATACCTCAAATAAAATATATGAAAGGACTATTATAGTGCTATCTACTTGGACATACTGCCCAAGTGTCTGGCTACGTAATATGTAATTACTTCAATTAAAAAGTTAGCAGCTATTTTAGACATCGATTTATTTATGATGAACAAAACATTTTTATGCATTACCTTGTTTCAAGATTATCTCTACTGATTCAAGATGACAAATCTAGTAGCAATAATGTGTAATTTTCTTTCTTTTCCACTGTGCAACCCACTTCAGTGCCAGCAGCTCACAGGCAGAAGCTGGGCAATGGTTCGGGGCCAGCTTGCTCTGGCATGGGGTACTATGAGAGGCCCAGGGGGACAAGCCTGCCATAAATCCAAACCCATGCATATAACAACATCTCATGCATCAATAACATCTTCAATCTGTGACACAAGCCTAGAGCTTTTGTAAGACAAGCCACATCCCATGGCCAGCAGCCTCCAATATTCTTGGTACCCAGCATTTAAAGAAAAACAATAAAAAGCCCTCTTAGCAAAAGATCATCAGTGGATGTTAAGTCACTATATGAAACAGGACATTCACCATGTCTCTGAAATCACTCCCCAGAAATCACCTCCCAGGGGGATGGCCACACCGCAATCCCCTCTCCTGCATTCTCCTCTTGGGATCTAGGACATGCACACACACATCCAGCATGAGTTTAAGTTGCCCGGTCTAGGACTTGAACCAGGTGGACTACGCTGGAGTCCAGCAATATAACCATTATGTCACCTGCTGGTCCCACCCCATAGATTCTTGACTACAAAGGATCCAATCAAGGCTCTTGCATTGCAGTTGGTTTTGTCTTTTTATTCTCCTTCAACCTAGGATTTGTGCGCCTCTGGGAAACTGACACATTTGTGGGGGGCGGGGGGGGGGGGGGGCGGCTGGGGGGGGTGGGGGGAGGGAGTGGTGGTAAGAATACTACATAGGTGATACTGTAGTTTTCAGTGTCATATCAACAAGCATACAATGTCAGATTATGGAGAGATTTTTCTTCCAGACCTGAGGAAACAGCATTAGCTAGAAAGCATATCTAAGCATATCTGAGACAACTGTGAAAACTAACAGGAGTGGATACAATACCATATCAATACCATATCAATGTTGCTAATGGTATTGTGATTATGTGGGAGAATTAATACTCTTGCTTACTAATACTCTTGCTTAGAAATGAAATGGGATAATGTGTGCAATTCACTTTCAAATGATTCAGGGTCTACAAAGGAAATAGCAAAATGAAAACAGTTGGCGAATCTAGGTAACCGACATATGAATGAATGATCTAATTATTGTTAAACTTTTCTGTAGGTTTGTAATTT
This sequence comes from Tupaia belangeri chinensis, assembly GCF_000334495.1. Classification (NCBI taxonomy): domain Eukaryota; kingdom Metazoa; phylum Chordata; class Mammalia; order Scandentia; family Tupaiidae; genus Tupaia; species Tupaia belangeri. The sequence continues at coordinate 349,992 of NW_006159706.1, forward strand.
TTCAAAGCAAAAAAAAAAGAGATTGAAGAGAGGTAGAAGGTGGGAGAACTTTAGAAGAGTTCAATGATTAGCTATAGTGGTGACTGCATGCATTTGTTTCAGAATTATTTAGCTAAAAATGTTTAATGTACTCATCTGTATTTACATTTTATTTCGCAATAAAAACCATATGTAACTTAAAAATCATATAGATTAAAAAATAAATCATGTAGATATAGCTCTTCTGACATCAAGTTTAAACTATGGCTCCCCTTGCTCTTTGCTAACACAGGCCCACACAAACTACACCTCCTATGTTATCCAGTCCTTACTGAAGATACTTATTAACAACTGGATGTTCAGGGCATAACACTATCAGAACCCTAAATTATATTCTGAATTCAAATTAGAGGCATGTAATTTCCTTTTCTTTAAAAAGAACTTTTTAAAAAAACTTGCTAGGTTTTGGCAATTTATAGATGAGTAAAATGAATTCTTCTCTCAACAATCTTACATACTTTAACCCTGGGACTTTCAAGAAAAGACACGCAATTTTATCTCTCCTGCAGCTGGAGGTAGAGACACACACAAATTGCTCCTTTAAAAAGAGAAAAACTGAAAAAAAAAAAAAAAGAGAGAGAAAAACTGTAACTATCCTGTTGCACTTTATCCATCTGATAGCATCAATAGCCCATAACTTTAAATTTATTATAATTTTCATTGTAGTTAAGACTGCAAATGGCAAAACGGCCAGTAATTCAAATCTAAATCTGACTCCAGAGCTGAGCTCTTCAGTGTTCTACTGTTAGTATCACCAGTAATTACATTTCTTTTCTACTCTCTCAAGAAATGAACACAATTTTGTCCTACTTTGAGAATGAACGAACACTAGAACTCTTTAAAAAGGTTGATGATGCTATTCAAAAGGCTGAAACACATGGGAGGCCCAGGGGATTCCATTCCCAAGAGACCCTTTAAACAGGCTGGTGGTATGGTTCACCTGTAGTCCTAGGTTCAGGAGGCTAAGGCAGGAGGATAGGGCCATGGTGAGGCCCTGGGTCTAAAACCTACATACACACACACAGATCTGCCTAACAAATCTACGTAAAATCAAGGCATTTTTGACCTAGCACAGGAGCCTCTCACCATTTCGTGAAGCAGCACATTGCCGTCTTTGGTTAGTTTGATGTCACCAGCGCCAGAAACGAGCCTGTTCAATGGGCAGAAATGAAATCAGAATGTAACTTTTTCAAAAGGATCCCAATGAAGAGTCCCATAACACCCGGCTCTTTTCAGACCCTAGGGCGCTGGGGCCACTCCTCCCTTCAGAGAAAGCCGAGTCCTCGGTGTGGCTGAAGTCCCAGAGGGCGGAGTGCGGCGCACGCGGGTCGCTTTGTTCTCCGCGGAGACCGCATCGACACGAGGGGAAATGGCCGGGGCAGAGGATTTGGCGCAGGAAGTAGGACCGACCCGGAAGGACGCAGGGAATAAGGGCCGCGGCGACGGGCGAGGAGGCCGGGAGGCGGCAGACAGGAGTCCGCGGTCCTCGCCTCGCCAGGCCCGCAGCGGCCTGAGGGGCGCGATGTCCGCCCAGCCCTCCCGCAGCCCCGCCTTACATCTTCATGGTGCCCTTAGGCCCCAAGTTG
>NW_006159706.1:354699-363749 GCF_000334495.1 Tupaia belangeri chinensis
CCTCGGGCCCCTCCCCTCGCGCCTGGCTGCGGCGCCATTACGCACAGGAGGAGCCTGTTCCCCGGCAACCTGGGCTCCTAGGGTTCCGCGGTCGCCGACAGCTCCCGCCCACCTTTAGCTACCCGGGCTCTAGGCCGGACGCCTCGAGAGCAGGATCTGTCAGTCGGGCATGTGCAGCGCAGCGCGCGTCTGGTCGTGACCAGAGAGCCGGAGGCCTGTCCCGGGGGTCTGGGGCCGCAGGGCGGAGGGTGGGCTTCCTCCCTCCCCCACTCGCCGTTTGCTTTCGGCTTCCTGCCCTTGTTTCGGTTTTAACCCTTCACTCGAGTTCTCTCTACTATAAACTATGCGCTTGAGGGTGTTCTGAATGCTGCGAAGACACAGATTTTGATAAGGACCCTCCCCCAGAATCACACATGTGTAAGGGAAGATGAGCGATGCAGTACAGGGAGGAGTGCTAGATGCCATGTGGAAAGCTACAGGATTGGGGCTATGGGAGTTTAAGAGACTCAAAATCTGTCCACTCATGGGGCTCAGGACACTGCTGAGGTCCTACAAGGCAAGTTTGAAAACTCAAACATGATTGAGCAGTGGTATCCAGCCTTTGAGAGGATTCCTTTTTAAGAAATCGTCAGCCAGCTACTGGTGTAGTGATTAAGACGCTTAGATTCCACACAGATACCCACGTAGGCAACTGCATGGTTTAAGTCCCAGACGAATCAGCTTGAAAAACACGTGCGTGTGTGTCCAAAATTTCTAGAAGAGAATGGATGAGAAGAGAGTGCAGCATGGTCATTCCCCGGGAGCAGGGGTGCCTTCTTGCTCGCTTGCTCTCTTGTCTCTGGCATGCGCCACCCTATACTAAAAATTTTAAAAAGAAAGTTCCAAAAGGTCACAATTATTTTCTGGTACCTGATCACCACTGCCACCAGGTATCTAGTAATATTTAGTATTTTTTTCCCCTATTAGTATAATAATGAAAATTGTTACAAATTCAAAAGGTGCTAAAGGGCATATGGTAAAAAGTAAATATTCCTCCTTACTCCAGTTCAAAGGTAAGGAAACAAGCAATTACCTTTTCGTACTCTCTGAATTCCCTAGATGCTTTCCAAATTTACAAACATATATGTAAGTAACTATGATAATTTGCTTACACAAATGGCAATTCATAATATGCTTGGTTGTGAAGTGTTTTGTAGATAGTGCCATGTCAGTATAAGTCAGTCTTACTAATAGCTGCATGATATGCCTTGTAAGAATGACGTAACTAACCAGTCACCTACAGGCTGACTTTTAGGTCATTCTCAGTCCTCTGCTGCTCAGGCTACAGTGAGTATCCTGGCGTAGAATGCTTTTCAGTGGTTTTATATATTCAGGAATCACAAATGGATCTATTAATATATGCATTTAATACAGAGACCAGCAGGTGGCGGAATGGCTATATCGCTGGACTCCCATGTAGTAGACCAGGGTTTGCTGGACCTAGTGGCTTAAACTCAGGTGGGGCGCACATGCGTGCGTGCCCAAGATCCTGAGAGAAGAATGGAGGAGAAGGGATTGCAGAGTGGCCATCCCCCCTGGGGGGTGATTTATTACTTTCTGTCTGTCTGTCTCTGTCTTTCTGGTGAGTGCACGCGCCCTATAGCAAAAAGCCTCTCAAAAAAAAATATATATATATGTATACATTTGAGTAATAGTAGTGCACAGTAAAAGATTTATGGTTAGGTCTGCTGACTTGGTGTACAGGCAGATTTATTATAAGTTACTTATATGTATGTTATCTTTACTTACTGTTGAAAATGTATGGGAAGGACCAGCAGTTGGCATAATTACTATGTCACTGAACTCTCATGTATTTGACTGTGGTTCAAATCCTGAATCTGGTGGCTTAAACTCACTCCGGGTCCGTGTGTGTGCATGCCAGTGTGGCCATCCCCCCAGGGGGTGATTTCTTGCTTTCTGTCGCTCTGTCTCTCTCTGTCTTTATGGCGAGCACACTCGCCCTATAGCAAAAACCTCTCCAAAAAAAAAAAGTGTGGGGATGGCCAGTCATTGGTGTGATAGTTAAGGTGGCTGTATCCCACATGGCTAACTATACAGTTCAAGTGCTGGACTCAGCAGCTTGAGAAACATGTTGGGTGTGTGTACATGCATGTCCCAAATCCCAACAGGAGGAAGAAATAGAGAAGGGATTGTGCCATGACCATTCCCAAAAAGGGTGTGTGTGTGCTTTCTGTATGATTCCCTCCCACCCCGGTGAGAGAGAGAGAAAGAGAACAAGTGCAAGAGAAACCATCCTCCCCTCCGTGGGGGATGGTCAAAGCACAATGCAATCCCTTCTCCATTTTCCTCTCAGGATTTTGGGTGTACGTGCACACACGCCCAGTGTGTTCCTCAGACTGCCAGGTCCAAGGTTCAACAGCTCAGTTGACCATATGGGATCTAACTGCCTTAACCACCACACCACTGGCTGGTCCTCATGGGGCTGTGGAGATAAGCTGGCCATTGACACAGTAGTTAAGGGAGCTCAATCCCACATGGCTGACCTTGCTTCAAATCCTGCCTAGAGATTTAAAAACACTCCAGGTGTGTGCCTAGAATCCCAACAAGACGGAGGAATGGAGAAGGCATTCCTGTATGACTCTGCACCATTGAGGGGTATTACCTCCTCTCTGTCTATCTCTCTGTCCCTCTTGGCCCACTGCATGTGCCCTCTGGAATATAAAGAAATGGGAGATAAACAAAACAATAGTCATTTTAAAAACTATATTGGAAACAGACTAACAGGTGAACAGAGATGTTTTTGTGGAATTTCAGGCATTTGTTTATAGGTAAGAGGAAGGGAGAGTGGAGAGATTTCCACACTCTCTAAAGGTGCAAAATTTAAGAGGGCACTAAAAAACGCAGTAATCAAAATTAATAATTTTTAAAAATTGAATAATTAGGGGCCAACAAATGGTGTGGTGGTTAAGGAACTGGACTCCCACATGGCCAACTGCGGTTTAGGTCCTGGACCTGGCAGCTTGCTTTCTCTCTCTCTCTCTCTCTCTCTCTCTCTCTCGTGAGCACATGCACGCTATAGCAAATGAAAGAAAAATGTATATGTACATGTATGTATGTATGTGTATATATATATAATAATTCCTTAAAAAACTTTTTAAAATGATTTAATTTTTTGTTGTTGTTTTTTTTTAGGTTTTTGCCATAGGACACATATGCTTGCTGGACAGAGAAAGAGAGAGAGAAAGTGGCCAGGGGGATGGCCATGCCACAATCCCTTCTCTGCCATTCTCCTCTTGGGATTTTGGGCATGCACACCCGTGCACCTGGTATAAGTTTCAAGCCACCAGGTCCAGGTCTCGAACTGCAGTTGGCCATGTGGGAGTCCAGTGCCTTAACCACTATACCACCTGCTGGCCCCCCACCATGATTTTCGAGCTGCCAGCTCCAGGACTCAAACTATGGTCAGTCATGTGGGAGTTCAGTACTTTAACCACTATGCCAACTGCTGGCCCCAGGTGTTTGGCCATTTCTTTCTTTTTTAAAAAAATTATTTATTTTTATTCATTCATTCATTTTAATTTGGCCAGAGAGAGACACAGAGAGAGTGAGAGAGGGAAAGGAAGAAAGCAAGCTGCTAGGTCTGGGACTCAAACCATGGCTGGTCCAGCACCTTAACCACCACGCCACCTGCTGGTCCCAGTGTTTGGCCATTTCAAACAGTGTTTTCTCTCTCTCTGTTTGTTTCTCTGTCCTTCTCTGGCAAGTGCATGTACCCTCTGGCATTATGAAGAAATAAAGATATCAGCAAAGCAATAGTCATTTATACAAAGTGGATAGGGAGACCAATTAATAGGTGGCCAGAGATGAAGATTGTGGAATTTCAGCCATTTGCTTACAGGATTTCAATGAAAAAGCTGTGTATTAGAAAGAATTCTGGAGTCAGGACCAGCAGTTAGTGTAATGGCTATGTTGCTGAACTCCCATGTAGCTGATTTGAGTCCCGGACCCGATTTGAGTCCCAGACCCGGTTTGAGTCCCGGACCCGGTGGCTTAAACTCACGCCGGGCATGTGTGCAGGTGTGCCCAAGATCCCGAGAAGAGAATGGAGGAGAAGGGATTGCGGCCTTCGGGGGTGATTTCTTGCTTTCTATCTCTCTGTCTGTCTCTCTGTCTGGCGAGCGCATGCGCCTTACAGCAAAAATAAAATAAAATTTAAAAACCTCTCTCAAAAAAAAGAAGAATTTTGAGGTCAGTTTGCGTTTGAATTCTGGTTATGCGATGTTTACCAATATGTAACCTTGGACAAATTACTTTCTTGACTCAGTTTTCTAGTTTATAAAGTTGAATAAGTGATATATTGGAGAAATGAAACGAAATTGCCGACGTGCATGCTTTGCGCTGTGCCAGACGTGGAAGAGGTTCAGTACATGGCCACATTCAGATAACATAGTGCCATTAACTATAAATTTTCACAGCACCATAACATGCAGCATCTCATTTGATCCTAATAAGAATCTGCTGAGGGTCAACCATGGCCTAATGGTTAAGGTCAGTAGATCCTACGTGGCCAACTATGTGATTCGAGTCCTAGAAACAGTGACATCTTGAGAAACATCTTGGGGGTGTGTGCGTGCATGCCCAAAATCCCAAAAGGAGGCATGGAGAAGAAGGGATTGCCATGCAACCATGCCCCATGGGGACTCTCTCTCTCTGGCAAGCACACATACCCTCTGACAGTATTTTAAAAATATTCACTGAGGTTGTAGGTCAGATATTATTAAACCAGTGTCACAGATTGATTAAGTGAACACAGAGGGGTTAAATGACCAACTCAAGGTCACACTGTCCTAATTCTGGGAGAGTCAGAAACCTAGGTTTTACCCTTAACTCTTCCCTTTGCCTCAGGCTCCCATATCCAAAAACTCCCTGTAGTCACTTTGGCTTCGTACATACCTCCAATATCCACTCTAACATTTCCCCCTCTTCATTTCCACCACTCAGATCTAGGCCATGATAGTCTTACTTGGAGGACTACCATAGTGCTCTAAATAGTAGGTCTGCATTTATTCCCCATGTTGCTGCTAAAGCAATCTCAAAATATAAATCTACATGCCACAGCTATGCTTATAGTCCCTCAGTTGTCCCCAAGACCTAGGCTCAGATCTAAATGTCTCCGTGTGAGCTAGATGGTGGCTCAGGAGTCAAGCACAGCACTCTGAGGCAGACCGGGGGAAATTGGCCAGGAAATCTGCAGACTACCCTGAGCACGTATGTGCCCAGCCTCCAGACTGGCCAAGGCTGGGGGTGATCGCAGCCCTGGGACCCTGTCAGGGTTGCTGAATCAATCTTTCTCTCAGAATAGATGAACTTCCAATAAGTAAATAAATGCTTTAGTGTGCTGTCAGAGTCAATTCCATCCTATACCAGGTTTTCCAGGCTCTTAACCCTTCCCTCCCTCTTGCTTTGCGCTGCTCATTTGAACTTTTCAGTTCTTGGATCATCCTACCTGCCTTCATTCAGGCCAAAGCACTCTTCCCTCCTACCCTCTCTCCAGTTCTCTCTCCTTTTCCCTCTCCATCCCCACCAGTGAGTGTAGAAATAAATAAAATTTTGGAGACCAGCAGATGGTGTAATGGTTGTGTTGCTGGACTCCCACATGACTGACCATAGTTCAAATCCCAGAACTGGTGTCTTCAAACTCATGCCAGGTGTGTGTGTGTGCATGCCTAAGATCCCAAGAGGAGCATGGAGAAGGAAGGATTGGAGCATGGCCATACCTCCCACCCTGGGCGGGGGGGGGGGGTGTGTGTGATTTCTCACTTTTTGTCTCTATCTCTCCAGTGAGTGCACACGCCCGATGGGAAAAATCTCTCTTAAAAAAGAAAGAAATAGGGGACCAGCAGGTGGCGTGGTGGTTAAAGTGCTGGACACTCTCACATGGCTGACTACGGTTTGAGTCCTGGACCTGGCAGCTTGCTTTCTCACTTTCCCTCTTGTGTGTGTGTGTGTGTGTGTGTGTGTGTGTGTGTGTGTGTGTGTGTGTCTGGTAAAATTAAATTAACGTGAATGAATGAATAAAATTAAAACAATTCTTAAAAAAAAAGAAAGAAAATTTTTGATCTTCTAGAAGGACATAACCGGGAACAGCAGATGACATAATGGTTATATCACTGGACTCTCACGTAGTCGATCCTGGTTTGAGTCCCAGACCTGGCAGCTTTGAACTTACACTGGGCACATGTACATACATGCCCAAAGTCCTGAGAGGAGAATGGAGAAGAAGGGATTGTGGCATGGCCATCCCCATCAGGGGTGATTTCTTGCTTTCTGTCTCTGTCTCTCTCTCCAGCTGGCACACATGACCTATAGCGAAAATCTCTCTTAACAGAAAAACAAAACAAAAAAATCCCCACAGTCTAGTTAGGGAGATCTACCTGTAAAGAGGTAAATGACAATAAGGTGATGTATATTTCAGAGATAAGCGAGCTCTGAGGCCTGGTGGTTAAGGCATGTGCCCAAAAACCCAAAAAGAAATGGAGGAGAAGGAATTGCAGCATGACCGTGCCCCATGGGGATTGCTTTTCTCTATTTCTCTCTGGCACTCTCTGGCAAATTAAAAAAAAAAAAAAAAAAAAAAGATGAAAAAAAAATCCCCCAAATGTACATATGCGCAGTGTATTTACTGATGAATAAAGGACTAAAAGGGTATACATCAAAATGTTTGAAGAGGAGCTCGATGGCGGCACCGTGGTAAAACACAGTGCTCTGGGCAGCTGACCTACATGTGATGGTTCTGGGTTTGCATCCAGAAACTTCCTGAGTACATCAGGTGCATTTGTGCCCGTGCTCCAGGGCTGGCTGAGGCTGGAGTGGATTGTGGCTTTGAGATCCTGTTGGTTGTTTTTTCGTTTGCTCTCTCCCCCCCCTTTTTTTTTTTTTTTTTTTTTTTTTTTTTTTTGCCATAGGGCACATGCACAAGCTTGAGAGAGACAGAGACAGAGAGAGGGAAAGTGGGAAATCACTCTCCGAGGGTGGTAGCCCTGCCACATTCCCTTCTCTCTCTCCTTAGAATTTTTGGCACAGACGCAGAAGCGACCATTGATTTCCAAGCCACCAGATCCAGGACTAGAACCATGAATGGGCATGTGGGAATTTAGCACCTCAACCACCACACCACCTACTGGCCCCTGATTTCTTATTCTTTATGCTCTCCTTTAAAAAAATTATTTATTTATTTATTTCCATCTGTTATTATTACTTTTTAATTTGACGAGAGAGAGAGAGAAAGGGAAAGCAAAGAAGCAAGCCACCAGGTCCGGGATTTGAACTGTAGTCGGCCATGTGGGAATTCAGCACTCCCAACCATCATGCCAACTGGCTGCCCCACACTCTCCTTTTTTTAATTTAAATTTAAATTTTAATTGACAGAGGGTGGATGTGCTGATCAGAGAGAGACAGAGAGAGGGAGAAAGCACCCTCCTAGTGGGGCATGGTCTCACAGCAATCCCTTCTCCATTTCTCTATCCTGTCAGGACTTGGAGCATGCGTAGCACATGCCCAACATGTCTCTCAAGCTGCTGGACTAGGACTCGAACCATGGTTGGCCACACGGAATCTAGTTCCCTTAACCACTAGGCTATGGGCTGGCAGCTATTATTTTTTATTATGACTTAATTATACATATAATTAATTTTTTTAGAGAAAGATTTTTACTGTACGGTTTGTGTGCTCACTGGAGAGACAGAGACAGAGAGACAGAAAACAAAAAATCACCCCCCAGGGGAGATGGCCACACCACAGTCCCTTCTCCTCCATTCTCCTCTCAGGATTTTGTGCATGCACACACATATACCTAGTGTTTGAAGCCGCTGGGTCCGGGACTCAAACGGCAGTGGACTACACAGCAGTCCAGCAGCATAACCATTATACCATCTGCGGTCCCTCCTTAGGCTATATTTGATTCATGTGTATTTCTTAACACTATTCCGGTAAGAACAACAATGAAGCATGTTTTAATCTGTTTATTCTGTTATGCTTTGTCAAGTAAGATTACTTCCCAATTGTTACAAAAATATGTAACTGCTCGTTCACATCTCCTGTTCTTTTTTTAAAAAAATATGTGGGGCCAGCAGTTGGCGTAATGGCTATGTCGCTGGACTCCCATGTAGTCGACCACGATTTGAGTCCTGGACCTGGTGGCTTAACCTCACACTGGATATGCATGCGTGCCCAAGATCCCAAGAGGAGAATGGAGGAGAAGGGATTGCGGCATGGCCATCCCTCCTGGGGGGTGATTTCTCACTTTCTATCTGTTTCTCTCTGTCTTTCTGGTGAGCACACATGCCCTATATAAAAAATGGAGCTCTCCATAAATAAATAAATAAATAAATAAATAAATAATAAAAATGTATATGTGAGACCCAGCAGGTGGTGTGGTGATTAAGGCACTGGATTCCCACATCTCTGATTGCAGTTTGAGTTCTGGACGCAGCAGATCGAAATACATCGGGCATATGTGTGGGTACCAAAAATACTGAGAGGAAAGTGGAGAAGGGATTGGGGTGTAACCATCTGCCCTGGGGGGAGATTTCTCACTTTCCCTTTCTCTGTGTCTCTCCTGTGAGTGCAAGGGCTCTATGGCAAAACCCCAAATAAATAAATATGAGCTTGGGGCCAGCAGGTGGCATGGTGATTAAGGCGGCTGGACTCCCATGTGGCCGACTACGGTTCAAGTCTCGGACCTGGCAGCTTGCTTTCTTACTTTCCTTCTCTGTCTCTCTCTGGTCAACTTCAAAAACATCAAATAAAACAATGACAATGTATAAAATTGAATAAAATACTTCTTTAAAGAAAATATGTGCTCGGGGGAACCAGCAGTTAGCGTAATGGCTATGTCGCTGGATTCCCACGTAGTCGACCGCGGTTCGCGTCCCAGACCCGGTGGCTTAGAACTCACGCCGGGCGAGTGTGCGTGCGTGCCCAAGATCTCGAGAGGAGAATGGAGGAGAAGGGATTGTGGCATGACCATCCCCCCTGGGGGGTGATTTCTC
>NW_006159706.1:364049-429724 GCF_000334495.1 Tupaia belangeri chinensis
CTCAAAAAAAAAAAATGTGCTCTAGCTGAATGTTGTCCAAAACACTGCCATCTCATGGCTGCAACTATTTTTTAAAAGATTTGTTATTTTTTATTATTATTATTTTTTCACATGAGTTTTGCCAGAGAAAGACCAGGGGGTAGGGAGTGAGAAAGTAAGTCACCAGGCTATTAGAACACGTGTTAGTATGAGGTGAACATAGGCCCTTGAGTAGCTAACAGATTTTTTTTTTGAGAGGATTTTGCTATAGGGTGCGTGCACTTGCCAGACAGAGAGAGACAGAGAGACAGAAAGCGAGAAATCACCCCTCAGGGAGGATGGCCACGCTGCAATCCCTTCTCCTCCATTCTCCTCTCTGGATCTTGGGCACGCATACACAAGCGCCCGGCGTGAGTTTTAAGCCACCTAGTCCGGGACTTGAACCGTGGTCGACTACATGGTAGTACAGCGATATAGCCACTATGCTAACTGCTGGTCCCACAGGTTTTTTTTTTTTTTTCTTTTGAAGGAAAGTACAGCTTTATTGCAAAGTGCAAAGCAAGGAGAGTGGGCAGCTCATGCTGAAAAGACTCGGTCTCCCTGAGGAGTCCCCCAGGTGCGTTTTTTGTTTTGTTTAAGAATTATTTTTAAACTTTATTTATTTATTTATCTTCATTTGACCAGAGAGAGAGAGTGAGAGAGATAGAGAAAGTGAGAAAGCAAGTCACCAGGTCCAGGACTCGAACCATGGTCAGCCATGTCAGAGTCCAGCATCTTTAACCACCAAGTCATCTGTCAGCCTCTATACATGTTTTTTTGTTTGTTTGTTTGCTTGTTTGTTTAAAGAATTATTTATTTAACTTTATTTATTTACTCATTTATTCTAATTTGATCAGAGAAAGGCACAGAGAGAGGCAAAGTGAGAAAGCAAGGCACCAGGTCCAGGACTCCAACCATGGTCAGCCATGTGGGTGTGTCCAGCGCCTTAACCACCATGTCACATGCATTTTTTAAGGGCAAAATTAGGGGCAGAGGTCCCAGGTGCATGATTGGTCCCAGTGATTGGTTCTAGAGGATGTGATCTTCTCATGGGTGTTCTTGATGTGTGAGGCCTTAGATAATTGAATTTCTGTTCAGGTTTCTGGAGCCATTCAGCCTGGGGTCTTTGAGCTCACAGCCAGCAGTTTCCGTGTTTTCCCATACGCCGCTTCAAGTAATCCCTCCTCATTATTATGGATGACCAAGTAGCTAACAGATTTGATTCAATACAAATATTTTACATAAAATCTACTTAATATTAAATATCTGTGAAATATGAATAACAGCATAAATAAGCCTGTCTAGTCATCCACATTTATTGGACTTAAATTCTCAATTATCATGAACAGATACAAATATTTGGTGTTAGACATTTTATTTCCTTTATTATACTTATTTTGAAAGCACTGCAAAATAATGCCAGCTCTAGGGTGCAGTAGTGACTCACTGCTCTAGAGAAGGCAGATCTCATATAACCAGTGGGGTTCAAATTCCTGCCCTGGTCAGCCTGAAAAACACCTGGCGCACCTGTGCCAGTGCCCAGAATCACAAGAAGCTGGAGGTCTGGAGTAAGGCAATTGTGACACGACCAGGACATGTGGAGGGTGCCCACCTCTCTCTTTCTCTCTCTCATGCATGCAAACACATTCTGTCATGGATAAAGGGAAGGAGCTACAAAATATATAAAGGTTCTTTGGGAGAAAAACACCAGAAGATGTGTGCACTTGCTAGAGAAAGATGAGGGAGAAATAACCCCCAGTGGGGTGTGGTCACACCACAACCCCTTCTCCATTTCTTCATATTGTGGAGATGATAGGCCTGCACACATGCCCCTGATGTGTTTTTCAGGTTGTAGGGCTGGGGTTCCAACCACCGTAGGACACTACTTCCTTAATCACTAGGCCCCAGGGCCAGCCCTAAAGATTCTTGACTAGGCTGTTATTTCAGACTCCTTGTTGCGTCCCATCCTTTCCCCACCCCTGCTCCAATTAGCTGCATCATTTTTTAAGAAGATTTTTTGCCATAGGGATTGTATGCTCACCAGAGAGAGGCAGTGAGAGGGAAGGTGAGATATCACCCCCAGGGGAGGAATGGCCACACCACAACCCCATCTCCTCAGTTCTCCTCTTGGAAATTTGGGCATGCACATGCATGTGCCTGGCATGATCATCAGTCCTCTGGAGTCAAACCACTGTTGGCCTGTGGGAGTCCAGCACCTTAACCACCACCCCTCCTGTATAATATTTTTATCTCATTATTTTAAAGGATCAGAACCTATCCTGTCCACCCTTCATCAGAACCACCTCTGGTAGACCTGAGGGAAATTAAACTGGGTTTGTCTCACATCCGCAGCCATTTTCTTAGTAATAGAATCTGGAAATATTGAACTTCAAAGGCACATGGGACCAAAGAGCATCATCAGGACTCTACTGGCTAGAACTGTGTTTTGGGGGCTCTATGGCTAAGGGCAGGGACGCTGTGACCGTGTCCTGCCCCAGCCTTTGCATCCTCTCTTCTTGGGCGATCAACTTAGAGGGCACCTGGAGTGTGAACTGTCTGCATCTAAGGTTTGGGGAGGGGGGCTGTGGTTTAGGGTGACCTCATTGTCCAGTTCCAGCCAGCGGCACCCAAATGTACTGTTTGGGAGCAACATCCATTATTTATTGCAGTCAACTTGAAAATAGCTGGGCAAGTGACAGAAGGAGAAAAAAAATGCAAAGATTCATTTTGTCATGAGTAGAAAACTCACGGTTTTGTGCATTTTAGTTGCAAATGTAAGTAGGTTTCGAAGTTCTCCTGGGACCCACATTCCTACAACAGCATAATGCCAAAAATCGATTTCAGAAAAGGCCCCCAACGGACTTTCATTAGTTGCAAAATCTAGTGCAGAGGTCTCTCGCTTCTCTCATGTACCCTTGTCCCAAGCAATGGTGGCAGTGAAGAGCGGCTGCAAAGCCGAGGGGCAGAGAGTGGCAGCTTCGCAGGAAAGCGCACACCCCGGAGTGCACTCTTCGCAAGCGCCGAACCGCGCGAGGGAGTAGGGGGCGGGCTCTGGGAGTCCCTCCCCTGGGCGGGGCCAAGCCGTCCTCCCAACCCGGCTTTGCAGAGCGAAAATCTGGTGTCTCCAGTTTAGAAACAGCACATGCAAAACTGATCCTAAGCCTCTCCATATATCAGCAGATCGCCTACGAGTGTTTGGTAAGGGCTCTGTCGGTCTGCGCAGGTTACCTCCCGCGGACTCGGCGCCTGAACGTCTGCGCCAGCCCTGGGCCCCCTGCAGCCGGAAGGTTACAGTCCCTGGAGCCCTGGAGTTGGTGGCTGCGGCCCACGAAGAAGCAGCAGCGCGAGGTAAGTGCCCTCTTGTGCTTATCTTTCCTAGTGCCCAACTTTTCCATTAAATGGACTTGGCTTTTCTTCCTCCAGGGCCCCTCTGGCTCTCCGTATATTTATTTATTTTTAATCGAGATAGGTAAGTATTTCCTGCCGTTTTCAAGGCTTTCTTTTCTTTATTTTTGGGTCGCTTCACTTATTTTATTCCTCAGCTGCCTGTTACCAAACAGCATGAATGAATGATGCAATATTGCATAGGAGAATCATCAGTCCAAGATTGAAAAAACACCAAAAGTGTCTGACTTTGTCATCTTCTTTCCCATTAGAATTAGAATTTTTGAATAAGTACTTACCATATACAATGTTATAAAGACAGAACTTCAAACTGGGGATTAAATAAGTAACTCATTCATTCATTAAATTTATTTGCTATTTTTTTATATTTGATTTGCACATTATAGTTACTCTTTGATTTTTTTCCCCCTTTTGAATATTTGATAACTAGTATTGGAATGGGGGTCAGGAAAGAACATAAAATCCAAGATTTTTGTATTTTATTACAGCTGCCAGGTAGGTTTTCAATACAACAATGATCATAGTCCTGCTACTTGCATGCTGGTGAAAGAGTAGTCAGGACATTTTAAATTTTTGAACAATTTGATTCAAGCATAATACCTTTGTAAAAGCCAATGTTTTATTAATATATAATTTAATGCAATAAAATGCACCAATTTAAGTGTACATTTTGATGAATTTTGACAAATTTATACACCCATAATCACCACCACAATAGAATATTAGCATCATCCCTAAAAGCTTCCTAGAACCTGGCCAGCAGGTGGTGTGCTAAGAGCAGCTGGATTCCACATGGTCATATCTGCAGTTTGAGTCCATGACAGAGTGGTTTGAAAAATCACTCCAGGCACGTGTGCATGCGTACTCAAAATCCTGAGAGGAAGATTGATTGCAGCCTGACCATCCTCCTTAGAGGTTGATTTCTCTCCCTCTCTCTCTTTCTCTCTCTCCAAGCACATGCATCCTATAGCAAAAAACTAAAAGTAAAAAAAAAAGTTTACTAGAACCGTGTCTAGTCTTCCAGCACCACTGATCTTTGTCTCTATAGTACTCGCATTTTCTGGGGTCTCATATACATTTCACCCCAAAGTTTGTAATCATTTTTTTTTAATTTTATTTATTCATTTATTTATTAAATTTGACCAGAGAGAGAAAGAGGGAAAGTGAGAAAGCAAGCCACCAGGTCCAGGACTCAAACCATGGTCAGCCATGTGGGAGTGTCTAGCACCTTAACCACCATGCCACCTGCTAGTCCCCATAAAGTTTATAATCTTTTGTGCCTGACTTTTGGTGAGTATCATGTTCTATATTTATTTATGTTGCAGCATGTATCAATAATTCACTCCTTTTAATTACCACAATTTGTTTATTCATTTACCTATTTTATATGTATATAGTTGGAGGTTTATTTAAATTTATTTCCATGAGCAAGAGACATAGAAAGAGTGAGAGAGAGAGAGAAACATGCGCAGCAGGGTCTCATATCATGATCTACCCCCAGCTTTTCCTGGCCAGGGAGGGTCATTGGCCAGTGTCCAACTTGTATAAATCAATCCACCAGGGAATGGAACCGGATCTTCCACATGGTCTCCAGCACTGCAGAGAGCTTTGCCATTGCAGCCGGGCATCTCCTCGTTTTTTTCATGTTGTCATATTATTGAGCTGTAAGAGTTCTTTATATATCCCAGGTTGTAAGTCCTTTGTCAGAATCCTGTATTGCAAATATTGTCTCCCATTGGTGGCTTTTTTTTTTTTTTTTTTTTTTTTATTTTCCCCCCTAAATTGTATCTTTTAAGGAACAGAAGTTTTTAGTTTTGATGAAGTCCAGTTTGTAATTATTTTCTTATATTATTTTTGCTTTTTGTGTTTTATTTAAGAAAATTTTGCCTACCTCAAAGTTGTTATATTGGGTATATTGCTGTAAAACATATTACTCACAAGTTAACTTAAAACAACAAATTAAAAAAATATTTATTTAATTTTATTTATTCATTCATTTATCTTAATTTGACCAGAGAAAGACAGACACAGAGAGAAGGAAAGTGAAAAAACAACCCACCAGGTCCAGGACTCGAACTGTGGTTGGCCATGTGGGAATGTCCAGTACCTTAACCACCACACCACCTGCTGGCCCCAACAACAAACTTTTTAAAAAGAATTATTTCTTTTATTTATTATTATTGTTATTTTTTATTTGACTATAGCAAGACACGGAGAGAGAGAAAGATAGAGAAAGCAAGCAAGCAAGCTGCCAGGTCTGGGACTCAAACTGTGGTCAACCATGTGGGAGTCCAGCATCTTTAACCACCACACTACTTGCTGGCCCTAAAACAAAAAAAAAAAATTGTAAAAAAAAATTTCCAAACGACATGGGCACTTGCCAGAGAGACAGAGAGAAAGAGAGGAAGAGAATGGAGAAAGCACCCACAATGGGACATGGTCATGACATAATCCTTTCTCTTTCATTTCTCTGTCCTGTCAGGATTTGGGGCATGCACACACATGCACCTGGTGTGTTTCTCAATCTGAGAGAAACTGCAAACTGCACAGTCAGCATGTAGGACCTGGCTCCCTTAACCACCAGGTCATGGGGCTGGCCCCCCAATTTTATTTTCTTATGGTTTCTGTGGAAATAGCATCTGGATGCAGCTAAATGGAGTATCCTGGCCTAGGGTCTCTGAAGAGGTTGCAGTAGCCAAAGTGGGCTCACCTGAATGCCTTATTGGCAGAAGAGCTGCTGCTTAGCCCACTCACATGGTTGGCCGGATTCCGTTTCTTGATTCCTTTAGGGCTGTTGGACTGAGGGAAATTGGCTGAAGGCCTCTCAGCTCTTGCTACATGGGCAGCTCACAGCATGGCAACTGCCTTCTCACAGAGCAAGAGGGGTGAAAGGTGGGGGTGAGATGGAAACCACATTTAAAATTTTTAAAAATAATTATTTTGTTTAACTTTATTTATTCATTTTAATTTGACCAGAGTGAGAGAGAGAGAGAGAAAGAGAGAGAAAGAAAGTGAGAAAGTAAGCCACCAGGTTCAATTGACCATGTAGGGGTCCCACACCCTTAACTACCACACCACCAACCCCTATTTTTAATTTTTTGAGGTTAGAATTCACTTAGAAATTATTTTTAAATTTTGAAATAATTATAGATTTACAGGAGAATGCACAGATTTTTTTTTTTTTTAATTGTCATAAGGCATTTGCTAGAGAGAGAGGAAAAAATATCCCCCAATGGGGTGTGGTTATACCACAATCTCCCTTCCTCCATTCCTCCTTCCCCTAAGGATCTAGGGCATGCATGCCCAATTTGGAGTGCATGTTTTACGAGTTGCTGAGGCTGAGATTCAAACCACAGTCAGCCATGTGGGATCCAGGTCCCTTAATCGCTGAGTCCCTTCATCTCTGGAGCTGGCCCAGAGATTTTTTTCTTTTTTTCTTTGTTAATATTTATTTATTTAATTTTATTTGTTATTATTATTTAATTTGATGAGAGAAGGAGAGAGAGCAAGCCACCAGGTCCAAGACTTGAACCATGGTCAGTCGTGTGGGAGTCCATCACCTTATCTACCGTGCCACCTGACAGCCCCTTTTTCTTAAGTTTTCTTTTTTTTTTCTTTCTTTCATGAGCCAGAGAGGAGGTGAGACAGAAAGATAGCACTCCCAACGGGGTCCTCATGCCGTGGTCCACCCTCCCTAGCCTCAGCCCCAGGTCATGGGCACACCCATGCCCGTCATACTCAGTAAGGTCTCTGGATTTGAACTTAGAACCTTCCCAGGTGATTTAGCCTTGCACAGAGTTGTGTTTTACTACTGCATCACTGTCTGGCCCCTGCAAAGAAATACACAGGGATTCTCATGCCCTGTTATTTCCTGCATGCTCCTTCCCCGATTTTGGTATCCCAAGGATTCAAAATTGTTACAATCTGTACAGCTCTACAGTTATACCTGCATACATACATTTTTGTGTCACAGTCTAATCTCACAGGTGACCTCTAGTCGTATTTGACTCATTCTGTTCCCTAAAACAGAGCCACTAAATCCAGTCCACAATCCAGGGGAGGGGATTAGAGAAGGGCGAGAATATCAGGAAGTGGAGTCCCTGGGCCTTTTATTTATTATTATTGTTTTTTAAAGTTTGTTATAGGGCTCCTGTGCCTGTCAGAAAGAGAGAGAAAGTGAAAAAGTACCCCCCCAAAGGGAGATGGATGTGCCACAATCCCTTTTCTTCTCTCTTGAGATTTTGGGCATGCACCCACATGCGCCCAGCAGCCAGTAGTCTTTCAAGTCAGTGGGATCTGGCACTCAAAGTGCTCAGCCATGTGGGACCCAGCTGCCTTAACCCCTGTGCCACCTGCTGGCCCTCACTGGGCCATTTTAAAGGCTATGAACCACGGTTATAAAACTTTTCCTCCTATGTTTTAGTAGTTTTAGCTTCTGTGTTTAGGTCTGTGATTCATTTTGAGTTAGTTCTTGGTATCAGACTGCAGGTCAGGGAAGAAGATACATTTCAGTTTCTTAATTTTATTATATTGGGTCATCTGAAAAGTCATGATGTGTTTTTCTATGCAAAAATGCATCATGGCTTTTCCAAAGGCCCAATAACTGCCAGATAGGATTTCAATATAATAATGATCACAGTCCTGCCATTTTTATGTTGATGAAACAAAATGAATCTCCTTACATTTATTTCCACATAATTTAATACATGTCCAATTTATTATTCATTCATTCATTTTTTTTTTTTTTGGAGAGGTTTTTGCTATAGGGTGTGTGCATTCGCCACCGGGTCCGGGACTCGAACTGCAGTCAACTACATGGGAGTCCAGCGACATAGCCATTACACCAACTGCTGGTCCTTAGTACATGCCCAATTAAAAAAAAAGTAGCAATGTATGAATTCTAGGTTCGTAGGGAAATAGGGTAAGTCTTTAGAATAATTCTTTTTAGATGTAAATGATACCAAAGGAAAAAGAGTTAACTATATTAAGAAACAAATTGAGAATACTCCTTTTAGGGGCCAGCAGGTAGTGTGGTAGTTGGGGACACTGGATTCCCAGATGGCTGACTGCCGTGTGGGTGCCAGACCTGGCAGCTTGCTTTCTCACTTTCCCTCTTTCTCTCTCTCTCTCACTTTGTCCCTTTCTGGTCAAATTAAAAATAAAGTTAAGTAAAATAATTCTTTAAAAAAAGAAAATACTCCTTTTATTATCCTGCTCTGGGCAATGAGACTTCTCAGAGGAGCAGTAACTTTGGGGAAGCCCCCCCTCCGCCCCTGCCCAGGCTCCAGCTTCCCCTGGCTAATGGGCTTCAGAAGACCCACAGAGCCTGTCCTGCACAGCAGAGTTGAGGGGGAAATGCAAGGTGTGCATCTCTGGGTACCTAGCTTTGAGTACTCCTTGTCCTTACCTGGCCTTGAGTACTCCTTGTCCTTACCTGGCCTTGAGTACTCCTTGTCCTTACCTGGCCTTGAGTACTCCTTGTCCTTACCTGGCTTTCAGTACGCCTTGTCCTTGTTGTTGTTACATGGCACTTGTGGTCACTGGGACACACAGAAAATGAGAAAGCACCCTTTGGGAAGAATAGTCATACCACAATCCTGTTCTTTCAAGATTTGGGGCACACTTGCACACATGTCCAGTTTTTTCTTTTTTTTTTTTTCTTTTAGAGGGATTTTTGTCCTAGGGTGGAGTGCACTTGCCAGAGAAACAGAAAGGTAAAGCGAGAAATCACCCCCCGGGGAGATGGCCATGCCACAATCCCTTCTTTATTCTCCTCTCAGGATCTTGGGTGGGCATGCACATACACGCACCTGGCATGAGTTTTTTTGTTTGTTTGTTTTTATTTTTTGTTTTTAAGAATTATTTTATTTAACCTTATTTATTACCATTATTATTTTTCAGTTGGATCAAACAGAGAGAGAGAGAAAGCAAGACACCAGGTTCAGGACTTGAACTGTAGTCGACCATGTGGGAGTCCATCGCCTTTAACCATCACGCTACTATCCTCCCCACCCCATGAGTTTTAAGCCACCAGATCTGGGACTCAAACTGCGTGGGAGTCCAGCAACATAACCATTACATCATCTGCTGGTCCCTGCCCAATAGATTTTGCAAGCCAATGGCATAGTCAATGAGTGAGGTCCCGTTGTCTCAGCCACCATACCACTGGCTGTCCTCACCTTACACTCTCCTTTACAGGAGTAGATCTCATGTGACTCAGGTGTGAGGAGGAGTATGCTGAATCCTTTTCTCTGCGTTCAGTAGAACCACTTCAGAACCTTCTGAATTATTTATTTCTCTTACTATAAGGGTCCACTCTGGCTCCATTCATTTTCAGTCTTTGCCTTTTCTTGCTTCCTGTTCTTAAACATTTCTTTTAATGTACCTTTGCCCCTGCTTTCTGAGATTTAGTGCTTTTCCTCACTTTCTCTCTCTCTCTTTTTTATTTTATTTTTATTTATTTTATTTTATTTTTGTCACAGGGCATGCATGCTCACCAGAGAGGAGAGAGACAGAGATATAGAGAGAGAAGTGAGAAATCAACCTCTTGGGGGATGGCCACACCACAATCCTTTTCCTCCCTTCTCAGCTCGGGATTTGAGCATGCACACACATGGGCCCAGCTTGATTTTTCAAGCCACCAGGTCCTAAACTCGAACTGTGGTCTACCATGTGCGAGTCCAGCGCCTTAACCACCATTCCACCTGTTGGCCCTGTATAAGTGATTTTCTAACAGACCTGCAACTTTGGCAGAATCGAAGCCATAGAAGAGCGTGTTTGCCCCTCTGTAAGCTTGAAGGAGGCAAAGGTAAAGCATTTCCCAGAGGAAGCAGCCTTCAGAAGCTGCATCTGCCCGACTTTTGTAGCTGTCCTATAGGCCAGGGGGAGCCAGTATCCCTCTTTCTTGTCATGTGTCTGGCCCTTGTGGTTCATGTCCTCATTTTGTCTTTCTAGGCTCTTCTTCCTCTTGCAGAAAACACAACTCTTCCTTCAGGAAATCCATAGTCAAAAGTTTCTGCTACATTTTAATTCAGGAAAGGAGCAGAAAGAGAAGAGGATCATTTTCTAGGAATCCAGCACTGGAGAAACGTGAGTTCTATCTGCCCTTTGTTGTAGTTAATGTTTTTTTTTTGTATGTCTGGTTGTTACATTGTCTAATGGAAGCTTACTTCTCACCTGAATAAGCAAATGAGACCAGCTGCAAGGGGCAGCAATAATTGCTTCTCAAGAGAAGCCAGATCCTGGGAACTGGCCATGTTGCTTGACTCCCACATAGTCGACTGCGGTTCGCGTCCCGGACCCAGTGGCTTAAAACTCACGCCGGGCATGTGTGCGTGCGTGCCCAACATCTCGAGAGGAGAATGGAGGAGAAGAGATTGCGGCGTGACCATCCCCCCTGGGGGGGGTGATTTCTCACTTTCTATCTCTCTGTCTCTCTCTGTCTGGCGAGCGCACGCGCCCTATAGTGAAAATCTCTCCAAAAAATAAATAAATAAATAAAAGAGAAGCCAGATCCCATATGGAAACCACGGTTTGAATCCCCAACTAAGTTGGCCTGACACTCTGGGCATGTATGCAAGTGTCCCAAACATGATGGGCCAGAGGACTGGATAAAAGGGATTACAACGTTACCAGACCCTATGGAGGGTACCCTCCCCCATTACTCACATGTGTGCACATGTGCTCTATCGTGAACAAAGAAAAAAATTATTATACCCTATGTGGCATAAAATTTTATTTTCCCAGAAGAATAGCTCTTTGTTTCTTTGTTGTTATTTTTTTAAAAAAAGAATTATTTAATTTTATTTATTCCTTCACTTATTTTAATTTGACCAGAGAGAAACAGAGGGAGAAAGAGAAAGTCAGAAAGCAAGCCACCAGGTCCGGGACTCAACTGTGGTCGACCATGTGGGAGTGTCCACTACCTTAACCACTGTATCACCTGCTGACCCCATCTTTGTTGTTGTTTTAATATTTCTATAGGGTGGGTGTGTTCATAGGAGAAAGAGCAAGAGAGAGAAAGGAAGAAAGCACTCTCCAGAGAGGATGGCCTTACTGCAGCCCCTTCTCCTCCACTGTCCTCTAGCGATTTTAGGCATACACAGGTGCTGGCCTGTTTTTCAAGCCGCTGAATCTGGGACTCCGTGCAGTTGGCCATGTAGGATCCAGCCTCCTTAACCACCATCCCATCTGCTAGCCCAAGATAGCTGTTTTATTGTTTTCTTGGTTTTGTTTGTTCGTTTGTTTGTAAAATATCCTCTCAGTGGACTGGCCAGGGACCCTATCCCTATTTACTAGGAGGCTATTTGAAGCTTCTCAAAATCTATTGTGCCTTGTTTCAGTGCTAAGAAGACCTGACCACATTCCCTCTGCCCAGTCCACTTATTCTCTCAGCTGTGCTTAACCTCTACAACCTCTGCATACTGTCTTTTTTTTTTTAAGAATTATTTTATTTAACTTTATTTTAATTTGATCAGAGAGAGAGAAAGAAAGAAAGAAAGTGAGAAAGCAAGCCACCAGATCTGGGACTCAAACCATAGTCAGCCATGTGGGAATCCAGTGCCCTTAACCACCATGCCACCTGCCAGGCCCTGCATACTGGCTTTTATCTGCTCCCACAGGTGAAGGTAAGAGGTCAGTTCTAACAAAAGGTGGAGGGGGTAAGATCATCTTAGATGCCTCTTGTGAGATGTGTAGATAGAAAATTTGGGAGACAATTTGAACCAGGAGAGTTTTTCTTATCTAAAATAAGGCTTCCTAAGGCTGGCTCTTAAGGAAAATCTGCTTTTGTACTTTGGAGCTAGGGATGAGAAGAGCTTGTCAGCAGAGGCTTTTTTATCAGCTGGCCCTTGTTTGGGGATCCTATTCTGAGCAGTGGTGACGCCTGGGCCTGGGAGCTGCCATGTCCGAGCATAGACCCTTCCACAGGATCTCTTCCACGCCTAGTCCTGTCGTCTCCCTCCCCCAAGAACCAGATATGAAGGATCCAGAGTCCATTCCCCAGCAACGATTTTTCTATGTGTGAAATTCTAATGTACACACTTTACTTTGAAGCAACTGAACTTACTCAGCAGATTTTTTCCCTATAGCCATGAGAATTTTGAGTATGTATGAATCGTGGGTCACTCTGGGTGGAGACAATGAAAAATAGGAAGAATCAGAAGTGAACAAGGAGGCAGGTTAGAAAGGCAGCTGAGGCTGTCTGCTACCCTGCTCAATCAAGCAGAGGGAGTTGAAACCCTTGTAACCCGAGGGTTAGGGCATATCCTCTGGCATGTGCATTTTATGGACAGCTAAGGTCACATAATCCAGGTCAGTCTCCTAGGAAGGGTATGGAGAAAGAATCAGCTTCCCAAGGAAATTCAGTCTAATATTGTCTCAGACATTCTGTGTTTCTCTCTTTGGGACCATAGTGTAACCTAGGAGGCAGGTATCAACAATTCTAAGTACTTAGTCAGGCCCAGTGTCCAGCAGGGATATGGAAATCAGCCCTCATTTTATTTGAGGAAATGTGTGTTTCCTTATATGCTCAGGTCTTTGGTCTTGTTGATGCTATTGCTGGTGTCAGTGGTTGGAAAGAGGCTCAAGTATCTTCTTTTTCATATGTTGAGCACTAATTATTTGTCAAATTTTAAAAGAAAGACGAAGCTCCTTGAAGACAGTGTACATTCTGTCCATTCTCAGGTCTTGTGCCAGGCCTTGTGATGCTTCAGGTGCCTGGCTGTCATTCTCCGGAGTATCGTCTGTTCTTAGTTACGGTGTGTTGCTTCATGAGCATTCTTAAAATATTTTCATTTTAGCTTCTTTTACATCTTTTTGTGTGTGTGTGTGTGCATCTGTTTTTGGTTTCCTTTTCATTCATCTATGGCCCATTCTCCATGCTTAGTGAAATTATACTGTATTGGGACCAGTAGTTAGCATAATGGCTATGTCACTGGACTCCCTCATAGTCAACCACAGTTCGAGTCCTGGACCCGGTAGCTTAAACTCATGCCAGGCGTGTGTGCCTGTGTGCCCCAGATCCCAAGACGAGAATGGAAGAGAAGGGATTGCAGCATGGCCATCCCCCCTGGGGGGTGATTTCTCACTTTCTGTCTCTCTGTCTCTCTCTGTCTGTCTGGCGAGGGCACATGCCGTATAGCAAAAATCTCTCCAAAAAAAAAGAAAAGAAAATAAATTATACTGTATTAAGCACTGTTTTTCTACTTATGGACTGTATCTTCCAAGCCTTTCAGTAAACTTGCTTGGCCATGTAATATGAATTAGGTGAATTTTCACTGGACCAGAGTCAAATGGTTGGTTTCTGAGTCACAGAGAGAGTAGGTTATAGAGCTCCCTGCAGTTCTCTGGCTTGGTGGGAATTTCAAGGATTTAGGAAACCTGCTTCTGTCTGTTGGTCTCCCAAAGGCCGTACCGACTCTCTTCTCTCATGGTTAATGAATCATCACCCACTGTGATGCTCAGCTAGCAGAACTTTGGTCTGAATTCCTGATGGAAATCTTTGACATTGCCTGGGTCTACTTTAGGTTTTCATCAATGCTTAACCCATTGTTCTGTTTAAATTGTGCACCTCTTTGCTGTCTCTGTGCATTTGAGATCCAAGTTTTACTTCTTCAGTCATTGCTTGGGTATAATGTGCTTATACTTGTATTAATCTGCAAAATGGGCATGTTAATATTATTCTTGCAAAAAGGTACATGACCAGACACAGATGACAGTTTTGAGGTTCCTCCAACTTCAGAATATTTGTTGCTGATTCTGTCTCATGGGTGTAGCCATCATTGATGGTTTAGGATTTTTTAAAATTAATTAATTATTTTTTAATTTCCATTTGTTGTTATTATTATTATTATTATTATTATTATTTTAATGTGACCAGAGAGAAACAGAGAGAGAGAAAGGGGAAGTGAGAAAGCAAGCTGCTAGGTCCGGGACTCGAACTGCGTTCCGCCATGTGGGAATCCAGCACTCCCAACCACCGTGCCACCTGCTGGCCCCGATGGTTTAGGATTTTAATAAGGCTAATAGCACACTAAGTTGGAATTGTTTTATTGAGAACTGTATTCAGTTCCTTATTGAGTTCTCAATAACTGCTTACATTCAACTGTATTTAATTTGTAAAACATTTACCTAATATCTACTGGGTGCTGGATTCAGAGATGAAAAGGTAATTAATTCAATCAAGGGCTCTCTCCTAATGGAGCTCACATTCTAGGAGAGGAATGACAGTGATTAACTAATTTTCTTGGTGGAGGAGAGAGAGCGACATAGCCATTACGCTAACTGCTGGTCCCAAGGAGTTCATGTATTCTTTATCTTTGTTTCATTGTGTATTTGAAATTTTTCACAATAAAAGGTTTAAAAAAATAGTGTGGATACCTAACTATACTATTCATGATTATTTAATTTTGTTTATTCATTCAAACCTCAGAAAAAATTAATTGAACATCTACTCAAAAGAAGTGTTTGGAAAATTTTGGATCATAGTGTCAGGATCCAGGAGTGGAGATTACATGCCTGTACATAAGTTTGAGACAAATTAGAATATTACGATTTTTGTACAATAAAAACAGATCTACAGAAAGCATCTTGAAAGTTCTGGGCCAGATGCTTTTCAGCTGAAGGGACTTAGGGAAGACTTTATATCTGGCTTTTGAGATTTAGTCATTCACTTAGTTTGACAAATATTAATGAGGCCTCCTTTGTGCCAGGTGCTGTTGTCAGCTCTAAGGTTGCAGTGGTGAGTGAAGCAGATGAAGATCCTTACTCTTGGGGCCAACGGGTGTGATGGTTGGGGTGCTGGACTTCTACATAGCCAACTGCAGTTTGAAAAGTCCCAGACCTGGGGAACCAGCAGTTAGCGTAATGGCTATGTCGCTGAACTCCCACGTAGTCGACTGCGGTTCGTGTCCCGGACCCGGTGGCTTAAAACTCACGCTGGGCGCGTGTGCGTGCGTGCCCAAGATCCCGAGAGGAGAATGGAGGAGAAGGGATGGCGGCGTGACCATCCCCCCTGGGGGGTGATTTCTCGCTTTCTGTCTCTATGTCTCTCTCTGTCTGTCTGGCGAGCGCACGCGCCCTACAGTGAAAATCTCTCCAAAAAAAAAAAAAAAAAAGTCCCAGACCTGGTGGCTTGCTTTCTCACTTTCTTTTTCACTTTTCTTTCTCACTATCTCTGTCTGTCTCTTTCTGGTGAGTGCGTGTGCCCTATAGCAAGTTTTTATTTTTTTGGAGAAGTTTTTTTTTTTTTCCTGTAGGGTGTGTATGTTTACCAGAAAGACAATGAGAGACAGAAAGACAGAAAATGAGAAATCACCCCCCAGGGGGTGGGCCATATCCCTTCTCCTCCATTCTCCTCTTGGGATCTTGGGCATGCACACACGCCTGGTGTGAGTTTTAAGCCACCGGGTCTGGAACTTGAACTGCGGATGACTACATGGGAGTCCAGCGACATAGCCATTACACCAACTGCTGGTCCCCCCTATAGCAAATTAAAAAATAACAATAATAAATAAAATAAATAATTTTTCTAAAGGTCCTTACTCTTTAAAAAAAACTTTTTAAAAAGGTTTTTACCATAGGATATGTGCACTCACTGGACAGAGAGAAAAACAGTGAGACGGAAAGTGAGAAATGACCCCCCAGGCGGATGGCCATGCTGCAATCCCTTCTTCTCCATTCTCCTCTTGGGATTTTAGGCATGTGCACACATGTGCCTGGTGTGAGTTTCAAGCTGCCTGGTTCAGGACTCGAACTGGGGTCAATCATTTGGGAGTCCAGTGCCTTAACCACTACATCATCTGCTGGCCCCAAAGTTCCTTACTCTTAAAGCTCCTGGTGAGCACAGATAAACAATAATTAATTAGCATAGTAAGTACATTTATTGTGTGTCAGATGGTACATGTTACAGAAAAAAAGAGTTGGACATAGTGAGGGAGATTAGTCATGTTGGGGCTGAGGGTAGGGAGAAGCAGTGTGCTCTGATACAGGGTAGTCAGGTTGGCTCACTGAAGATGAGAGAGCTGGCCAAGAGGATATCCAGGTGACAAGCATGCACAGGAGAGCCCAGCTAGAGCATAGGCCATAAGTCGGGAGCCTGCCTGGTGTCTTTGCAGAGCAGGAAGAGGACCAGTGGGGTTGGAGCAGAGTGAGAACAGGGTAGCAGGGAGGTCAGAGAGGTCACAGGGGAGGGGTGTTGGTGTTGCTGGTATAATGCCAGATTGAGGGGTGAATCTTACAAGCAATCATAAGACTTTGAGTAAAATAAGCAACAGTTGAAGGGTTTTGAGCCAGAGGTATGACATGAGCTGAGTGATAGCTTTCGATGACTGCTCTAACTCTGAGGTTGAGAACAAATACTGGGATGCGGCTCACAGAAGGGCTATTGGTGCCGCGTTGGCAAGAAAGACTGGTGACGCAGGTGGTGGTGATAGTGAGGAATGGTCAGATTTTGGTTAGATTGTAAAGTTAGAACAACAGAATTTTCTGGAAGACTGTATGTGGGTGTGAAGGAAATGTCACAGGGAGTGAAGGATTGAGTCGCCATCAAGGAAGAGAACTAAAGCTGCAATGATGGCAATTTTGGGGGGAGAGGGCAGATTAGGAGTTCAGTTTTGCACATGTTAAGTTTAGGATATTTGTTTACTAAACATCTGAGTGCAGGTCAGTAAGTGACTAGAGTTTAAAGTTTGGGAGAGAGAACAGAACTGCAGGTATACCTTTGGGAGTCACTTCCATAGAGCATTCAAAGCCCCGAGTGGGCAGATTCATCAGGGGAGTGAGTGTAGATAAAGAAGTATAGTCAACCACTTTCCCCAGAGTAATTATCCTGACTCTTGCAAATACCCATTCCTAGTTTCTCATCTGACCACTCCTCAAACAGATCAGCATTTGGTCAGATTGTCCTTGTTAGAGGCCTTTTTTAAGTTCGAAGGGGCTGTGGTCCTTTGTTTCTTTCTTTCTTCTTTTTTTTTAAAGAACTATTTATTTATTTATTTCCATTCGTTAATATTATTTTTTAATTTGACCAGAGAGAAATAGAGAAGAGAGAAAGGGAGAAAGCAAGCTTCCAGGTCCAGGACTCAAACCTTGGTCAGTCATGTGGGAATCCAGTGCCTTTAACCACCATACCGCAGTTCTTTCTTAAGTGAAGATGGTTAAACCTTAAACTGGCCCGCTTCAGAAGGATCAGCTCAAATAAGAGCATGGGGATAGGAAACAAAATAGGGTGCAGATAAGCAGCAGCAGACGTGTTGAGTACCCATGTGTTTTTTCCTCTATTTCTGATAGAGCATGTATCCATGCGTGTGTCGGGTGGGAAGATGGAGAGAGGAACACCCTCCACAGGGTCTGTTCCTACTGTGATCCCCTTCCTCTGGTCCTCTGGCCCGTTGGATTTGGGGCATGGTTTCAGCTGACCCGGACAGGGTTTTGAACTGCAGTCGCCATGTGGGGCCCAGCTAATGTTGGCAGCTTGTTACCATTGCACCATGGAGCCAGCTCTGCGTCTGTATTTTATACTTTTCTGTAGAACGGAAGTTTCATTCATATTTGCATTGGTAGTGTTAGTGCATATTTCAAAGCTGTCATCTAACTGGATTCATTCATCTACCATGTCTTTCCCCTTTTTTGGTGGGTCTCCAGTGAATTCATAGGTACTCTTTGGAGTACTCTCTTGTAAAGGTGTAACGTGGGTCAGCAATTTCTTTCTGTAAACGTCCAGACAGGAAATACTTCAGGCTGTGCAGGCTGTGCAGGCTACGCAGTCTCGGCTGCTGAAGCACGACTGCAGTTATGACAGGTAAGCAAACGAGCATGGCCGTGTCCTGATACACACTGACCTATGGATACTGCAATTTGAATTTCATCTAAGTTTTACATAGTACATAATATCTTTCTTCTATTCAATATTTTAAACATTATTTTTAACTTTATTTATTTATTTATTTTAATTTGACCAGAGAGGGACAGAGTGACAGAGGGACTGAGTGAGAGCGACAGAGGGACAGAGTGAGAGAGAGAGAGAGATGGAAAGTGAGAAAGTGAGCCACCAGGTCTGGGACTCGAATTGCGGTTGGCCATGTGGGAGTCCAGTGCCCTTAACTACCATGCCACCTGCCAGCCCCTATTCAATTTCTTTTAACTGTTTAAAATGTAAAATTTATTCTTACCTCATGGATCATACAAAACAGGTGGCAGGCTGGATCTGGCCTACAGGTGGTAGCTCACTGACCTCTGACTTAAAAGATTTTTTCCCCAGGTCAGTTTTGAACCAGACTATTCTACCAAATCCATTGGTTAGAAATCAGTTATGGAGGGGACCAGCAGGTGGTGTGGTGATTAAGACGCTGGACAGTCCCACATGGCCGACCACGGTTTGAGTCCTGGACCTGGTGGCTTGCTTTCATTCTCTTTTTCTCTCTGTGTCTCTCTCTGGTCAAATTAAAATAAATGAATGAATAAATAAAATTAAAAATAAACAATAAAAAAAAAAAGAAATCAATTATGGAGAGGACCAACAGTTGGTGTAATGGCTATGTCGCTGTAGTCAACTGCTCCCATGTAGTCAACTGCAGTTCGAGTCTTGGACCCGGTGGCTTAAACTCACGCCAGGAGTGTGTGTATGCGTGCTCAAGGTCCCGAGAGGAGAATGGAGGAGAAGGGATTGCGGCGTGGCCATCCCCTCTGGGGGGTGATTTCTTGCTTTCTGTCTCTCTGTCTCTCTCTGTCTTTCTGGTGAGCACGCGTGCCCTATAGCAAAAACCTCTCCAAAAAAATAAAGAAAAAAGAAATCAGTTATGGAGACCAGCAGATGGCATAATGGTTACATCAATGGACTCCCTTGTCAACAACTGTGGTTCGAGTCCTGAACCTGGCGACTTAAAACTCATGCCAGGCATGCATGTGTGTGCCCAAGATCCCAAGAAGAGAATGGAGGAGAAGGGATTGTGACTTGACCATCCTCCCAGGAGGGTAGTTTCTTACTTTCTGTCTCTCTGTTTCTCCAGCAAGTACACATGCCTATAGCAAAAATCTCTCTCAAAAAAAAAAAAAAAAAAAAAAAGAAAAGAGAGAGAGAGAGAGAGAAAGAAATCAGTTATGGGACCGCAGATGGCATAGTGGTTATGTTGCTGGACTCCCAAATGGCAATTGCAGTTCAATTCCTGGACCCAGCAGCTTAAAACTTACATTGGGCTCGTGTGCGTGCATGCTCAAAATCTTTTTTTAAAGATTATTTTATTTAATTTTTATTTGTTCATTCATTTATTTTAATTTGACCAGAGAGCGAGAGACAGAGAAAGTGAGAAAGCAAGCCACCAGGTCTAGGACTTGAACTGTGGTCAGCCATGTGGGAGTGACCAGCACCTTAACCACCATGCCACCTACTGGTCCCAATGCTCAAAATCTTAAGAGGTGAATGGAGTAGAAGGGATTGCAGTATGGCTGCCCCCCCCCAGGGGGTGCTATCTTACTCTCCCTGTTTCTTTCTTGCTCTCCATCTCTCTTCAGTGAGTGTACATGCCCTATAGCAGATTAAAAATAAATAAATGAGTAAATACAGTTATCTTTTCTCTTGTAGAAGAAAAATTCTTCCAAGGATGGTCTCCCACTCAGAGTTGAGGAAACTGTTCTGTTCAGCGGATGCAGTATGTTTTGATGTTGACAGCACGGTCATCAGGGAAGAAGGAATTGATGAGCTGGCCAAATTCTGTGGAGTTGAGGATGCTGTGTCGGAAATGTAGGAACAGTATTTATTCATCTTGTGAAATGATAAAGAATTTCAAAAGAGAGTGACTATTTTGGATGAAGTACTACACCAGAGCCACAATTCTTTTTTTTTTTTAAAATTATTTGATTTAACTTTATTTATCCATTTATTTATTTATTTCACTTTGACCAGAGAGGGACAGTGCGAGAGAGCGAGAAGGCAAGCTGCCAGGACTGGGACTCAAACCATGGTCGACAATGTGGGAGTCCAGTGCCCTCAACTACCATGCCACCTGCCAGCCCCCACAATTTCTAGAACTTTAGTTTAGTTCCTGGCTGTGAAACATGGCAGTAGACTTTTTCTTCTCTCCTGTAGGGCCAAATTTGGTAGTATACATTATCCATTCACTCATTTATACAAAAATATATGGAAAAAAAATAATTCCTGGCAAATAAGTCTGGATAAGACACATTCTTAGCTCATTCAGGGGAACAATGGCCGTAACTAAACAAACATGGTGCCCGGAGGCCCCCAAGTGTCCTGTGCCCTGTGCCCTGTGTCGTGGTTGGAGATGTGGTCTTAGAGGCTCACTGGAAAGCTAGTTCTGGGTCAGTCTCTGCAGATCCTCGCCCAGCCCTCCCTCCCTCCCACCTTCCCTGCTTTGCAGCGCCGGCACCTTCCTCTGCAAGGGCCCCAGGCACCTGGTCGTGGACCACTTCTTGTGCAGCAGCATTTGATAGAAGAATGTCCAGCTGTTGGTTTCTTTTTTCGTTTATAGAAGCTTGCAGCTTCCAAGGAAAGCATCTGCGGGCAGCACGTGTGGTTTTCTCAGCTCACCAGTGTGTGTGCGGATGTGAAGAATGTGACCCCATAATATTAATGTGATTTTCTTAAAAGCATTATTTATTTAATTTGATTTATTCATTCAGTTTATTTATTTATTTATTTATTGAGAGGTTTTCGCTATAGAGCACGTGCGCTTGCCAGACAGACAGAGAGAGACATAGAGACAGAAAGCGAGAAATCACCCCCCAGGGAGGATGGTCACGCTGCAATCCCTTCTCCTCCATTCTCCTCTCGGGATCTTGGGCACACATGCACACGCGCCCGGCGTGAGTTCTAAACCACCGGGTCCAGGACGTGAACCACAGTTGACTACATGGGAGTCCAGCGACATAGCCATTATACTAACTGCTGGTTCCCTCATTCATTTATTTTAATTTGACCAGAGAGAGACAAAGAGAGAAAGAGAGAGAAAGGGAAAGTGAGAAAGCAAGCCACCAGGTCCGGGACTCAAACTGTGGCCGGCCATGTGGGAATGTCCAGTGCCTTAAACACCATGCCACCTGCTGTTCCCACATTAATGTGATTCTCAAGCAAACCGTCCATAGTTTATTCCCAGGTCTTGCTCCCATAGGAACATACTGTGTCTGTTGTACGGGGAGGAGTGGGAGGGTAGGGAAGGGGGCGGGGAGGAGTTGTCCTGGCAGCACCTTCCTCATGGTGGATGTTGTGAGAACCTAGGGCAGTGAGGTGCTTAATGTCAAGGACAGCTGACATGGCTGCCTGATTGCTGGGTCTTTCTTCTAGGACACGGCGAGCCATGGGTGGGGCAGTGCCTTTCAAAGCTGCTCTCACAGAGCGCTTAGCACTGATCCAGCCCTCCAGGGAACAGGTGCAAAGGCTCATA
Source organism: Tupaia belangeri chinensis (assembly GCF_000334495.1). Lineage (NCBI taxonomy): Eukaryota > Metazoa > Chordata > Mammalia > Scandentia > Tupaiidae > Tupaia > Tupaia belangeri. The sequence goes on from NW_006159706.1 coordinate 385,871, forward strand.
GCAGAGCACCCCCCACACCTGACCCCCGGCATAAGGTAAGAGGAACCCCAGTTTTGGGTACACTGTTGTCTGTCAGCACTGGTTTTGGGGGGCACACCCTTCTGAAAATATCTCACTATTTAGAGCTCCCTTTTGTGTGGTTCTTTTGACACTTAGACATGATCTTGTTTGGCTGGTTGTGTCTTCCTGTGACTGCACCCCACTCTCCCTGGGGAAAGTCTGAACTTTCCGTGTGTTTCATCTTGTGCTTTTCTGGGTTCCTTGGACAGAGCAGGATCATGGAACGGTCAATCACCACCCGTTCATTTCTTTTTTTTTTTTTTTAATTAAATTTTTTTAAGAGGGACCAGCAGTTAGCGTAATAGCTATGTCGCTGGACTCCAACGTAGTCGACCGCGGTTCGTGTCCCGGACCCAGTGGCTTAAACTCACGCTGGGTGCGTGTGCGTGCATGCCCAAGATCCCAAGAGGAGAATGGAGAAGAAGGGATTGCGGTGTGGCCATCCCCCCTGGGGGGTGATTTCTTGCTTTCTTTCTCTCTGTCTTTCTCTCTCTGTCTGGCGAGCGCACGCGCCCTATAGTAAAAACCTCTAAAAAAATTTTTTTTAAGAATAATTTATTATCATTATTTTCCAGTTTTGACCAGAGAGTCAGCCCTGCAACTCATTCATTTCTATAAATATAGTTTGAGGGGCCAGCAGTTGGCATGGTAGTTAAAGGCTCTGGATTCCCAAATGACCCACCACAGTTAGAGTCTTGGACCCAGCAGCTTGAAAATCACACTGGGCATATGTGCGTGTGTGCCCAAAATCCCAAGAGGAGAATGGAGGAGAAGGAATTATGCCATGATCATCCCTCAGGGGGGTGATTTCTCTCTCTCTCTCAGTCTCTGTCTCTCTCCAGTGAGTGCATGTGCCTTTTGGCAAAAACCTAAAAAAATTAAAAAGTGTGCCTGCCTATATATGAAAAAAATATATATATAATGTTAATTCCACAGGGAATATACCTGTACCATGGGCAAATAAATACATTCAGGAGAAAAATATATATTCTAGTTTCCTTTCTTTCTCACATTTCTTTTTTTCTCTTTTGCATTAATTGTCATTTCATTTGATATATGTTTTATTTTGCAGGGAGCTGGTAAGTCGTCTACAAGAGCGAAATGTTCAGGTTTTCCTAATATCTGGTGGCTTTAGGAGCATTGTAGAACATGTAGCTTCAAAGCTCAATATCCCAACAACCAATGTGTTTGCCAATAGGCTGAAATTCTACTTCAATGGTAAGACTTCGACGGGACCACGTTTCCTCGCTTAGCAGTTCCATTAGTCCATAGCCAGGTGGTGTCTGTGGAATGCAGCTTGTGCTGGATGGTGTCAGTTACATACTGAGATGAGCAGCTCCGATGTCTTGCCCTTTGCAACATAGACTTAGGTCATCATCTGTCCTCACTTTAATCCTCATGTTGTCACCTATCTGCATTTAGCAAAATGATCATTTCTACAGAGTCCAAATGACCTATTTTGTCATCATTGTATTTTAATTTGATATAAACTCTTAGGTATTTGGAGCAATTTAGACTCAAAAAGGAGAGTTTTATTAATGGGTTACTTTGGGTTAGTCTCCAGGTCCCTCTCTGGACAATCACAGAGTCACAGAAGTAAATTTGTATCATTTCAAGAGAGCTCCGGTTAAGTTAAGGGATATTCTTCAAACCAAAAAATATTTAAAATAAAAAATGTGGGGCCACCAGGTGGCATAATGGTTAAGGCACTGGACTCCCATGTGACTGACTGCAGTTTGAGTCCCAGACCTAGCAGCTTGAAACTCATGCTGGGAGTGTGCACCCAAAATTCAGAGGGGGGAATGGAGGAGAAGGAATTACAGTGTGGCCTTCCCTCCTGGAGAGTGATTTCTTACTTTCTCTGTCTCTCTGGTGAGCACACATGCCCTATAGTGAAAATTTCTCTCTCTCAAAAAAAATAAAAAGAAAGAAAGAAAGAAAGAAGATGGTTTTGAAGGTTTATAGAGATTATTGAAAATGTAGAAAAGAAGTGTGGTAATAACTGTAAGAATAGAAATAGTTATTGAAAATGATGAAGTCTCTAAAGTGAAATTATATATATTAATGTTTTAAATTTTATATATTATTATTTCATGGTGTTCTACTCCCTCCTCAGGGTTGGATAATTACTACACTGGAAGCTTAGGGGTTATAACTAATTCACCCCACAGGGTTTTGAATTTTTTAGAATTATTTTATTTTTAACTTTCTTTCTTTATTTATTTTAAATTTTACCAGAAAGGGACAGAGAGAGAGAGACAGTGAGAAAGTAAGCCGCCAGGTCCGGTACTCAAATTGTAGTCGGTGATGTGGGAGTTCAGCCCTCTTACCACCAAGCCCCCTGCCAGCCCCAACTCACAGAGTTTATGACCTAATAAAGCCACCTCTTCAAGGGGTATTTATAATTTAAAAGGAAAGCTTATTATTATTTTTAATTGCCAGAGGGTACATGTACTCGCCAGAGAGAGACAGAAAGGGAGAGGGAATAAGCACCCCTAGTGGGGTGTGGTCATGTGGCAGTCCCTTCTCCTTCATTTCTCTATCCTGTCAGGATCCTGGGCAGGCATGCACATATGCCCAGTGAGTTTTTTTCTTTTCTTTTCTTTTTTTTTAAAGAGATTTTTGCTAAAAGGTATACACATTTGTCAGAGAAACAGAAAGCAAGGAGTCACCCCACAGTGGGGATGGCCACACCTCAGTCTCTCCTCCTCCATTCTCCTCTCAGGATTTTGGCATACATACACAGACACCCAGCATGAGTTTTAAGCCGCCAGGTCTGGGATGCGAACTATGGCCAACCACATGGAGTCCTGTGTCTTAACCACTATGCCACCTGCTGGCCCCAGTCCAGCAACTTTTTCAAGCTACCAAGGACTCAAGCCATGGTCAGCCATGTGGGATGTGACTCCCTTAACTACCAGGCCATGGGTCCAGCCCAGCAAAGCTTATTTATTCTGAAGAAAGGGTATGGAATTCCAGGCTGAGTGATTTACTGAGGGCTACTTTTAACCTTCTCAGGTGCATTTAAGTGAGGTTGTCATCTGTGCAAAGAGTTGGCCATATTAATACACTTTTATGGATTGTTAACATTGTTTTAAACTTTTTTAAAGGTGAATATGCAGGTTTTGATGAGACACAGCCAACAGCTGAATCTGGTGGGAAAGGAAAAGTTATTAAATTTTTAAAGGAAAAATTTCATTTTAAGAAAATAGTCATGATTGGAGATGGAGCTACAGACATGGAAGCCTGCCCTCCTGCTGTATGTATTATGTGTACTCATTTTTTTTCAGGTTATATTTCAGTATTAAACAGCTGATTTAGAACTACATAAAATTTGCAACAGAAGTCAAACAAAAGTAGCTAAGGGGGTTGGACAGTGGGGCAGTGGTAGAGCATGATGCTCTTCGAGGAAGATCCAAATAGAAAGGTTCCAGGTTTGTGTCCAGAGACCTCCCTGAGCACGCTAGACATGGGGGTGCCCATGCTCTGGGGCTGGCTGGGGCTGGCTGGGGCTGAGGGTGGATTGCGGCATCGGGACCCTGCTGTGAATGCCTTTTTCTCTCTGCCTCTCGCTTGTGGAAGAAGGAAATAACCTAGGGGGAAAAACAGCTAAGTATCCTTATAAAGTTTTTAAAAAAGAAACTAAAACAAATTCAGTCTCATTATGTCGGTTGATATTTTGCAAATCCAGTAAAAGTTATGAATAAATAACTTTTTTTTCTTTCTCCTGGAGGCATGTGCACTTGCCAGAGTGAGAAAGAGAGAGAGAGAGTGAAAGAAAAAAAACACCCCGCAGTAGGGTGTGATCATTCTACAGACTTCCATTATTTCATCCCATTTTCAAGCCACTGGGGTCAGGATTCAAACTGTGATTGGCTGTTTGGGATCCAGTTCCTTTAACCATTTTGAACTATGGAACGAGCCCTGAAAATCTTTTAAAACTTGTCCCTGTAGTTTGGCCACCACCTCTTAGCCCAGGAAGATTTGGTTTCATGTCCCCAAATAATATTATAAACAACTCATAACTAAATCAAGATTTTTCTAAAAGAATTATTTTATTTAATTTCCTTTCTTCCTTCCTTCCTTCCTCACTCTCTTTCTTTCTTTCTTTCCTACCAGAGAGGGACAGAGTGAGAGCGAGAGATAGAGAAAGTGAGAAAACAAGCCACCAGGTCCAGGACTCGAACCACAGTTGGCCATGTGGAAATCCAGTGCCCTTAACCACCACACCATGTGCTGGCCCCACTAAATCAAGATTTAAAAAAAAAAAAATTTATTTTTATTCATTGTCATTAATTAATTAATTATTTTTGAAATTGACCAGAGAGAGACAGAGAGAAGGAAAGTGAGAAAGCAAGCTGCCAGGTCTGTGACTTGAACCATAGTCAGCCATGTGGGAGTCCAGCTGCCTTAACTACCACACCACCTGCTAGCCCCCTAAATCAAGATTTAATGTAATTTTATACTTTATATTCTATTCCCTCATACATTATTTTATTTAATCTTCATAACATCCTAGGGCAGTAAAATATTATCTTCTTTTATCCGATGGTGAACTGAGACTTATGAAGGAGAGAGAGAGAGAAAGCAAACCTCCAGGTTCGGGATTCAAACCACAATGGTCATGGGAGTCCAGCACCCTTAACCACCATGCCACCTGCCGACCCCCTGAATTAATGTTTTCTGAGATGAGTGGGTTTTATTTTTATACCTATGTTAAACCTACTGCAGGACTGGCAGGTGGTATGGTGGTGGATTCCCACATGGCCAAGCGCGGTTTGAGTTCCAGACCTGGCAGCTTGCTTTCTCACTTTCTCTCTCTCTCTTGTCTTTCTCTGGTCAAATTGAAATAAACAAACGAATAAATAAATAAATAAATGTAAATAAAATAATTATTTTTAAAAATAAAACCTACTGCAAGAAACGAATGGTGTGTGAGAAAGTGGCCTGAATTTCCAGTGAGCCCATTCTCGTAGGTCTTTGGCTTTATCATGCCATTCTTTCTTAAGCAAAACTGAACCAAAAATGTTATACTGAACTTTTTATCCCCTGGTTTCCTGAGACCTAAAAATGGTGACTGTCTTGGTAAATGATTAATCCAAAATGGCTAAAGAATCTTTTTGGGTCCTTTTAACATTGCTTGAGTCAGTTCAAAATAATACACGCTTAGATGAGGCATACCCTCCGCTGGGCTGGCCAAGCGTGAACGTGGGCTAGTTTAATGAGGACTGTGCAGAAAGCCAGAGTGGTCAGGGAGCTCCCAGTTTCACTGTCCAGACATGACAGAATGAAAAATTCCAGAGGACCCTACCAGGCAGAGGGGACAGCCCGAGCCAAGAGAAAGTGTTGTGTAGCTGTGTAGCTCTCACAGGCGGCCAGAGTATGACGGTGACCCAGAGGGAGATTGGCTGCTGCCAAGGGAAGGTCTCGCAGAACTCAGGAGAGGAAGCTTTCAGAGCAGAGGGGGCATGCGCTTGCCCCAGTCCAGGCCGTGGGCACACACGGGGCTTCCTGTGAGCAAACGCTGGAGACGCTACGTGTGAGCAGTGGCGCTTTGGTGTTATCTTTAGGTCCTGGGAAGCCGTGAGGCTACTGGACAGAGGAATGAGTCAGGGTAGGACAGGGGCTGGCATGTGGAAAGCGTTACCATGGAGGCGGACAGATCCGTTAGGGTAAATTCAACTGGAAGGTAAGAACCTAGTTGTCTTTTCCTCACGTGTGATGCGAAAATAAAAGTGAAAGGAAAGCGCAAAGGAAAAAGTTTTGTACTTCCAGATTAGTGTGTGTCATGTCCATATGTTGCAGGAAAAAAAGTGCTATGTTTGAAAAATTATGTATTTTATTTATTTATTTATTTTAATTTGACCAGAGAGGGACAGAATGAGAGAGAGAAAGAGAGAGAGAGAAAGTGAGAAAGCCAGCCGCCAGGTCTGGGACCTGACCCATGGTCAGCCATGTGGAAGTCCAGTGCCCTTATAACCACCATGCCACCTGCCAGCCTCCCGGAATGCTATTTTAAAAGATCAGTGAATAGGACCAGCAGATAGCATGATGGTTATGTCACTGGACTCCCAAATAGTCAACCGCGGTTCGAGTCCTGGACCCCGAGGCTTAAAACTCACATGGGGCGTGTGCGCGTGCGTGCCCAAGATCCCAGGAGGAGATGGAGGAGAAGAATCTGCAGTGTGGTCATCCCCTCGAGGGGATGATTTCTTGCTTTCTGTCTCTCTGGTGAGTACAGGCGCCCGATAGCAAAAGTCTCTCTTTAAAAAAATAATAATAAAGAACATTGACTAAATAAAGGCATCACTTAGTAGAATTAAACAACCAACCCATGTATTTGACTGCGGTTCGAGTCCCGGACCCGGTGGCTTAAACTCACGCCGGGCGCGTGTGCGTCCATGCCCAAGATCCCGAGAGGAAAATGAAGGAGAAGGGATTGCAGCATGGCCATCCCCCCTGGGGGGTGATTTCTCGCTTTCTGTCTCTCTTTCTCTCTCTGTCTTTCTGGCGAGCGCACGGGCCCTATAGCAAAAACCTCTCCAAAAAAAGAAGAAAAAAAAAAAGAACCAACATAACTATAAACAATTTTAACTATAAAGAGTGGAATGCTGCTAACAGATCTCCTTCAACCCAGAATAATAAAGTCCGGCCTGTTTCTTCTGCACACACCAAGACTTTGCGTCTCCTGGGAGGGAGTGCCCGAGGTAGTCGAGGCAAGGGTCAGGACTGGCTGGTCTGATCCCCGGTCCAGGAAGGGCACTGCAGGCTTCTCTTTGATTTTCTCTGCCTTGAAATGAGAGGCATGAAGTACTTGCCATCTGGTTTAGAACTCAGAACACTTACCTCCTGATGTGATTTCACCTCTGTAAGCATTTGTCTTGGTTTTGAGAGGGCAAAGACCATTGTCTCCTTCTCCCAGAGCCTCTGCACTTAATTTAAATAAATAAATTAAATCATTTTTTTTAAAAAAAGGGGGCAAGCAGGTGGCATGGTGGTTAAGGGTGCTGGACTCCCACATGGCCAACAGTGGTTCAAATCCTGGACCTGGCGACTTGCTTTCTCATTTTCTCACTTCCCCCTGCCCCTTTCATTCTGCCCCTCTGGTCAAATTAAAATAAATAAATAAAGTTAAACAAAATAAATTTTTTTTGAGAGGTTTTTGCTATAGGGCGCGTGTGTTCTCCAGACAGACAGAGAGAGACAGAGAGACAAAAAGCGAGAAATCACCCCCCAGGGAGTATGGCCACGCCGCAATCCCTTCTCCTCCATTCTCCTCTCGGGATCTTGGGAACGCATGCACACGCGCCCGGCGTGAGTTTTAAGCCACCAGGTCCGGGACGCGAACTGCGGTCGGCCACGTGGGAGTCCAGCGACATAGCCATTACGCTAACTGCTGGTCCCAGCAGAAAGTTTATTCTGTCAATACTGACTGCCTAGGATAGGGCTGCATTTTTTTTTTTTTTTTAACTATTTCTCTTTTTGCTCCTTAGGATGTTTTTATTGGTTTTGGAGGAAATGTGATCAGGCAACAAGTAAAGGACAACGCCGAATGGTATATCACCGATTTTATAGAGCTTTTGGGAGAACTGGAAGAATAGTATCAACTTTTACGTAGCTCCTGACAACTTCAGATTAATTTGTCAAAGTTATGCAGATTGTGACAACTCGATCTATCAAGTTGCTATCGATTAGCTGTACTTTAAAGCAGGCTAGTTAGGATTCCTAGACAATGACCTCTTTTTACTGTGGTCCCAGTAATATGATCGTTAATTACTTGGAGAGTTTTATCACCTGAAATCTTGATGTCTATTCCTAGTAATGTTTCCTTTGAAGGCTTTTAAAAGTGGATAATAAATTAAACACCTTCACCACTGGATTTGGCAGCCTTAAGTGAACACTGGTTTTCCCTTTGTCTGTAAATGAAAGTTTATCTGTGCATCAGGACGGATTTGTGGAATCGCCGATTCTGCCTTCTATGTATTTCAACACCCAGCATTTCAGTACTGTCGTGCCCACGTAGGAACAGCCTCCAGGCAGGAGCGGAGCTGAGCCTCCCCCCGTGTGAGAGCCGGGCACAGGCACACCACTGGCACGCTTCGCAACCCCACCTCCTGCCCCTGCCCCTGCCCCGCCATCTGAAACCCTGAGACGGAGGGGTGGAAGGTCTCTTTTCCCTCTTAGAATTTGTCATGGGACCAGGAGGTGGCAGGGTGGTTCGGTGCTAGATTCCCACGTGACCGATTGCAGTTTAAGTCTCGGACCTGGCAGCTTGCTTTCTCACTTTCTCTTTCTCTCTGTCTGGTCAAATGAAAAAATAATAACAAAAATTAAATAAATAACTCTTAAAATAATTTGTCATATGGAATATTGCAGTGTTATTTGTAAAAAATAACAATGTTAGGGACCAGGGTGTAATGGAATGGCTATGTCGCTGGACTCCCATGTGGTTGGCTGCAGTTTGAGTCCTGGACTCGGTGGCTTAAAGTCACACCGGGCGCATGTGCGTGCATGCCCAAGATCCCAAGAGGAGAATGGAGGAGAAGGGATTGCGGCGTGGCCGTCCCCTGGGTCCCCTGGGGGGTGATTTCTTGCTGTCTGTCTCTCTTTCGTTCTGGCGAGCTCACGAACGGTATAGTAAAAACCTCTCCAAATAAATAAATAACAATGTTGAGCCAGACTGTGGCATGGTGGCAAAGGAAATTGGATCGCACATGGCCAACTGTATGGTTCAAGTCCCAGACCCAGCAGCTTAAAAAAGAAATTACTGAGTGTGGCCAGCAGATGGCGTAGCGGTTACAGCACTGGACTCCTATGTGGCCAACCTCAGTCTGAATCCGGACCCAGTGGCTTGAAACTCATTCTAGGCGTGTGTGCCCGAGATCCTAGGAAGAGAATGGAGAAGGGACTGTGGTGTGGCCATCCCCCCAGGAGGGGTAGTGATTTCTCATTTTTCTTCTTACTGTCTCTGTCTCTGGCCAGTGCACGCACCATAAGGCAAAAACCTGTGGAGACCAGAAGATGGAATAGTGGTTATGTCACTGGATTCCCACATGGCCGACTGCGGTTTGAGTCTTGGACCCGGTGACTTCAAAATCAGGCTGGGTGCGTGTGGATGTGTGCCTAAGGTCCCAGGAGAATGGGGGAGAAGGAATTGTGGTGTGGCCATCTCCCCTGGGGGGTGATTTCTCCTTCCCCTCTCACTGTGTCTCTGTCTCTCTCTCTCCTGTGAGCACACACGGCCTAAGGCAAACCTCTAAAAAAAAAAAAAAGTACTGGGTGTGTGTGCCCAAAATCCCAAAAGGAGAAATGGAGAAGGGATTGTCACTTGACTATCTGAAACCCTGAGACAGAGGGGTAGATGATCTCTTACCTCTTTACATCCCCCATTGGGGGTGCTTTCTCCCTCTCCCTCTTTCTCTTTTTCCGGCTAGCACAAGCACCCTCTAGCAAGTTAAAAAAAGAGAGAGAGAGAGAAGAAACCTTAAACAAAGATACCTTAAAAGTGAATACAAGAAAGTCACATGAAGTGAAAGAAATATAAACGAGTTCTACTAATAACAAAGGAAAATCAACACTGTCCCCTAAGTGCATTAAGAGCAGTACTTCTAGCAGTGTGACAGCCATTTCTTTTTTAGAGATGATTTGGAAAGACCTGAAAGCCAGGTTATTTTGAGCGGTGCCAAGCAAGGGAAATCTCAGAACACGCTTCCAAAGTGTGCCATTACACACTGTCCCTGCTGGGAGGAGGGTGGAGACACGGGCTTAGGCGGAGGCGTGTTGCAGATGTGGTGGCAAATTAGGCAGAGAAGGCCATCAGGTTTGGATACTGGAAATTATTAAAAAAACTTAAAATCGAACCCAATCAAATAATTAGCCAGATAATCAAATCAGATGAGTCCAGTTTCCTTCAGTTTCCGTAGAAGCGACATGAAGTAGGTTTGGCAACATATAAATGAGTCCACAGACAATGCTGCTGTTGTTTCACAGTCATGAATGCTTGCTGGCAACTCTCCTGGAAGCTGCTGTTTTGCACTTTGAGCAGTGCCGAGCTAGCTGGGGCGGGACCAGGCAAGCCAGGTCTGTGAGGAGAGTGAGGAACTGCCCAGCGTTCACAGCCAGCCAGTGTGCATGAGCCGGCTTGCCCTCCACGGGTGGGTGGGAGCACTGAGGATCTCGTGGCCCCCATTGGTTCCCACTGCCTCGCCCTCAGAGCCTGTCGTTCACAGGGGGAGGGCGTGATTAGCAGGTGGACACTGAATTTGGCTCAGAGGAGTCGGATCCACTGAGATCCACTGAGAAATCATGATGCACACATGGAACCTTTTATCTAATCCACAGCCCCTCCCCGGCCTCCAGGCTGCCAGGCTTTCAGCAAACTGCCCCCGAGCAGCATGGCAAGACAATCCCTTCTTTGTTGTGTTGCAAGAGTGAGTTTGAAACAGCAAGAACTGCACTAACCTCTTTCATGCTTGTCTAATTCTGGACTCAACTGCAAACAACTACAGAATAGTTAGTTCTCCCAGGGCTTATGTGCAGGGATACATGAGGATGGATTAGAACTTGGTGGCTGTGTTATGTGGCTTCTCGCCCTTGTGAAAACGTTAAGAATGGGTATCATGGGACCAGCAGATGGCTTAACAGTTATGTTGCTGGGCCCCCCACCCCATGTACTTGACCAGGGTTCGAGTTCCAGACCTGGCCACTCATGCCTGCCAGGTGCGTGTGCATGCATGCCCACATCCTGAGAGGAGAAAGGAGAAGGGATTGCAGGGTGGCCATCCCCCAAGGGATGATTTCTCCCTTTGTTTCTCTGTCTCTCCAGCAAGCCCATGCGTCCTATACCAAAAACCTCCTAAAAAAAAAAAGAAAAAGAATTGGGATCATAAAGAATTGAAATTTGGGGGCCAGCAGGTGGCGTGGTGGTTAAGGTTCTGGACTCCCACATGGACAACCATGGTTCTAGTCCTGGATTCGTAGCTTGAAAAGCACACTGGGCAGGGCAGTTCATTTTCTGGGACCCCCTCCTTTCTTCTTGGGAGTTTTCCTTCCCTCTCCTTCAATAAACTTTCCACTTTCCCTTCTTTGTGCCCACATCCCTAATTCTACCTGAGTGTGAGACAAGAACCCGTGCCCTGTTGTGGGTGCTGGGCCTGGTCACCCCTGTACCCCTGCATTCCTGTATAATATTTTGGTGCACTGGCTAGGAATCCATATTGACTCCCCTTTTTCACATTGGAAAGGCCCCACCACATTCTGGGAAGATGATAATGTTTTTTTGACCTAAAGCTTCTAGACAAAGAATCTGACCTTAGCACCCATTCCAAAATTAGGAGAATAACTGGACCCATCCAGTTATTGGGCCTCTGCCCATCACCATGAGGAGAACAAATGCACAAGACCTACCTTGAACAAGTCTGGACTAAACCCTTCCTGCACAAAATAAAAACCCCTCACCTCAGTTCTTCCTCAGCAACCCATTTCCCCTTCTTGGAGGCTCTGTTTTTTTCTTCCCTCTCCTTCAATAAACTCTCTGCTTCTGCCCTCAAAAAAAAATTTATTTGTGTTGTTATTTATTTGCTAGAGGGTACATGCACTTGCTGGAGAGAGACGGGGAGAATGCAACCGCCATGCTGCAATCACTTTTTCATTTTTCTTCTTTTTTTTTTTAGATTTTATTTATTTGTTCATTTATTTTAATTTGGCCATAGACACATACAGAGAGACAGGGGGAGAGAGAGAGAGAGAGAGAGAGAGAGAGAAAGCAAACCAAACCACTAGGTCCAGGACTTGAACCATGGTCAGCCACATGGGATTATCCAGCCCCTTAACCACCATGCTACCTGCTGGTCCCCTACTTCATTTTTCTATCCTGTTGGGATTTTGGTCATGTACTGTTTTTCTTTCTTCTTTTAACTTTTTTGCCAGAGGGCATGTACAATTGATGGAAAGAGAAACAGAGAGAAGGAAAGTGAGAAGTTCCCTCCCCCACCCCAGGAGGATTGCTGCACTGCAGTCCTTGCTCTTCCATTCTCTCAGGATTTTGGGCTTGCACGCACATGCACCTGGTGTGTTTTTCAAGCCGCTAGGTCTGGACTCGAACCGCAGAGTCTGCCATGTGAGATCTAGTGCCTAAACCACCACACCACCTGCTGGCCCACACATCCTATTTTTCAAACCACTGGGACAGAATTGAAACCACTTGGTCAGTCATGTAGGATCAAGCTCCCTTAACCACCAGGCCACAGGCCCACCCCCACAAAGCTTTTATATGAGAAAAAAAAAAAAAGATGACCTTGTGCCCTTCACACCCTCTCCTCACCCCACTGTCCCGTTTTAATGATTCTTTTGTCTCTTCTACTAGAGGCAGGTGGAGGCTGGCATTTCTCCCAGACACCTACGAAGGCCCACCCAGCTGCCACTCCTGAGAGCAGGGACAGGAAGTGAGCAGGAGATTCCAGGGGGTCAAGGGCTGACCTCAGTAAGTGATGGCACAAGCATGGTTATACTTCTCTGGCCCTCGGAATCTTTATGGTCTGGCTCAGAAAACTGGGGAGTGAGCTGCCCAAGTCACGCTACCTCTTTTCCTATTTGCAAGGTGCTTCCACGTGTTTCCTCATGTGATTCCTACAACCCTGAGGTCAGCAGTATAGACGTTGCTGACCTCTTTGTAACAGAGGGGAAACATGCTCACCAAAGTTAATGACTGCTACAAGGTCAGGCCCCCTTCAGAGCCGGAAGCCAGGCCAATGATTTCCACAGTATTCTTTATCTTGTGCATTAGAAGAGTTAACAATTTACTGGGGTCAGGAGCAACCACCGCAAGCCAATACTTTTTTTTTTTTTTGGGAATTTTTTTATAAGGTTTTTTTTTTTTTGAGAATTTTATTATAGGGTGCGTGCACTCACCAGAAAGAGACAGAAAGAGAGAAATCACCCCCAAGGGTGAGATAGAAAGTGAGAAATCACCCCCGGGGGTGGGGGGCATGGCCATGTCGCAATCCCTTCTCAGGATTTTGGGCACGGGAACATATGCCTGGCATGTTTCAAGCTGCTGGGTCTGGGACTTGAACCGTGGTCGACTACATGGAAGTCCAGCAACATAACCATTATGCCATCTGCTGGTCCCAAGCCAATAACTTATTAACACCATGAACACAAGTATGAGCAATACTGCAATAGATGAGACATTTTACGCCCCAGGACGAAAGACCTGTTTGCAAAAATCCAAGTGTTACTCACTTGACGGTCACTAAGCTCTGGAAAAAGTAGTGGGATCCAGCTGCCTTAACTGCCAGGGCATGGGCTGGCCCAATATTCGTATTTTTTTTCTAGAGAGAGATTTTTGCTATAGGGCATGTGTGCTCATCAGAGAGACAGAGAGCAAGAAGTCACCCCCCTCAGGGAGATGGCCACACCACAACCCCTTCTTCGCTGTTCTTCTCTCAGGATTCTGGGCACACACACACACACTTGCCCGGCGTGTTTCAAGTCTTCAGGTCCAAGACTTGAACTGCAGTCAGCCATGTGGGAGTCTACTGATGTAACCACTATGCCATTTGTTGGCCCTCAACGTTTGTATTTTAATTGCCACTCTCCTTTCTCAGGTGGCAAGCTTCACAAGGGTGGGGATCATGTTTTGTTCATGATGGTTCTTCGAGTGCCTGATGCTTGGCATCAGATCGAAAAGGGGCTCAGTATGTGATGAACTGAAAACTAAAGCCCAGTGAGTCAGGCTCCTCTTGCTGTACAGTGACTTAGTTAAGACATTCTTACTCCAAGGACACTACTCCAGAGGGTCAGATGATTGCTGTTTTACTGACCCGAAATATTCTAAGAAAGCAAGATAAAAAGAAGCAAATTACTCTAAATAGAATTACCCTAGGAAAGCAAGACAAAAAGAAACAAATTACTCCTACAACAGCATTCTTGCACATTCTATTGGCACATGGACCCTGGTGCTTGCCAGATACCTAAAGGCCTGTGGGGGCAGACTGGGTAGGTGGGGTGATGTGCCGAGCCCTTGAGCCCAGAGAGTGACAGAATGTTCCTGACTTCTGCAGGATTCATTTTATCCACAACCCCACACTATCTGTAAATGAAATCTCCCTGTTCCTAGCAACTCTTTTGCAGTTCTGAAGGCTAGATTACTTTTACTAGTAATGCCAGTTTGACCATTTTTCTTTTTCTATTTTTTTAAGAATTATTTTATTTAACTTTCTTTTTCAATTTGATGAGAGAGAGAGAGAGAGCAAGCAAGCTGCCAGGGCCGGGACTTGAACCATAGTCAGCCATGTGGGAGTCCAGCATCCTTACCACCATGCCACCTGCTGGCCCCCATTTTTCTTTAAGTAGTTTAGAAAGTATTTCATATAAACATTTCTTTCATCCAGTACATCCTGATGTGAGCTGAGCATCCAATCTGTGCCAGGCACCATGCTAGGCTTGGTAAGGAGGGCAAGGATGACAACCCTCATTTATTAGTTCAGAGTCTAGTAAGGATTCAGATGAGGGAGGAAATTGCCATTTTCACAAAACCCCACAAAGTTAGAATGATCAGGTGTTCTCCCCTCACAGGCTAAGATAAGTTCCCAGGCGTTTAAGATCTCTTGGCAGGTCAGCAAAATTGCTGGTGATAGAACGCAGACTTTGTGCACCGGAGCTTGCTATACTCTTTTCCCTCTTACTGCTCAGAGAACCAAGAAGAGCCAGTTACAGACATTCGCAGCTGAAGGGAATGGAAAAGGCCACTGGATTTAACATCCCCACTTTACAGATTAAGGAACTCACCACCACAAAGGTTAAATACCTTTTTGGGGTACAGTGTGGACCTGAATGGGCTGGTTCCTCTGCTGGTAGCCCCTCCTTGTGTTCCCTCCCCCACAAACACCCATTTCCCATCACGTTCCCCAAATGGCCAAAGGGAGAGGCTGGTGAGCTTATCTGTGAGTTTCCTCTAGACTCACATTTGCCCGCTGAACTGAACGCTCAGTTCAGACACAAGCTATTCTGAATGACAGGGTCATTCTCAGCACACGTTCGCTCAAAGAACATCCCAGACGCATAATATGTGAAAATTAAGAGGATTTTATTGACTTTTATATGTTCTTGGAGAAAACCATTCACATGTAAAAGTTTGACATTTGATATGAGATTTATGCACACTTCATTTTATATATAAATTTTTTAAATTTGTGAGACAGACATAATTTTTCTTGTCAACAGGACTTTCACATGATTACAGTCACAAAATTGGCACCCTATATTAAAAAACTAAATCAAACAGCTAGACAAAGAATGCAGCTTTAGGCCAATTTAAATCTCCACATGCACCCCCCCTTCATACATGATCCTGGGAATATCTGCTGTGAGCTTATTAAAATATTAACCAGAGAATGTCTGAGGTCACAAATAATTGTTTATAAAATAAAACCTCTTTTCTTAGTGCTGCTTTGTTTTGTATAGAAAAATATTACAAATAAAAATGAGTGCTATCCACGGTGCTCTTTTCGAAATCACACGTGATACACAGGTTCAGGCCGTCTGTTCCTCTCACATGGAGACAGCGCGACGCCCTGTGTGAGGACGACTCACTGACAATGTCCCTTGCCCACCACGACCAGCTCAGGAATGGCAGACTGCCTACTACGCTGACTGACTACACATGAGAGTGAGTTCAAACAGCTCGGGTATTGGGTACACTCGTAATTTGGCTCTATTCGACACTCTGAAAAACTGCTAGAGAAATAAGACAACATTGTTATGTCTTCCTGATACAAGAAATTTGTCTAAAAATCTGTGATTATACAAAACAGATTTGCCTTTTATAAAGAAATGGCTAATTTTTTCATGGTTGGATAATTCTAATTTTAACTCAAACCCTCTCTTCCCGGAGGGTGGAGGAGTGGTTAAGTACCATCAGGTCTAGTCTACAATCACAGGGCTGTTTCCCAGAGGGCAGAGCATGACGGCAATCTGTCAAACTAATAGCTTCCATTCTTGCGATTATGTAAATTTTAAAGAAAAGAGGTCTCTCGTAAGCTATATACAGCAGTTTCTATTTCAGTGTTTCTTTTTCACTTGATATACAATTAAAATTAATTCATGACAAATACTTGTCACAGAAATCTATGCAGGCACGTATAAATCCTATGGCTTTACTGGAGGGGTGAGGTCTTCAGTGGGATCATGATTCTGGATTCCATTTCCTGAATAAGTGGGACTGAAAATAGGATCAAGATTACTATGCTTGCTTTTTTCTCTGAACATGTTATACAAAATATATGCTGAGAACATTCAGAAGATGTGCTGCTTGATATGAGAACCAAAGTATCAGAAAATATAGGCCTGATCTCAGGCAGAAAGATATAAGCTAATCAATCAGAGATCGGGATGGGGACCAGCAGTTAGCGTAATGGCTATGTCGCTGAACTCCCATGTAGTCGACCACAGTTTGAGTCTCCTATCTGGTGGCTTAAACTCATGCCGGGCGCGTGTGCGTGCGTGCCCAAGATCCCAAGAGGAGAATGGAGGAGAAGGGATTGCGGCATGGCCATCCCCCCTGGGGGATGATTTCTTGCTTTCTGTCTCTCTGGCAAGCGCCAGCGCCCTATAGCAAAAACGTCTCTTAAAAAAAAAAAAATCTTAATACTAAATTTGAATGTGTCCATACAAAGGAACAATAAACTATACTTGTAAGGCTGTTACTACTGAGTAAGACCTGCCTTTGGAAATTGTGGGAACTAATGAAAAGTATAAGAGCAAGCAGCAAAATCACATACAATTATATGATTCTTTTTGAACTAAAAAAATAATTCTTACTTTATAGAGCAAATTACTTTTCTTGGTAGTGTATGTGTTTAGATTTTTTTTTTTTTTTTTGCTATAGGGCACATGCACTCACTAGAAAGACAGAGAGAGACAGAGAGACAGAAAGCGAGAAATTAACCTCCAAGGGAGATGGCCACGCTGTAGTTCCTTCTCCTTCATTCTCCTCTCGGGATCTTGGGCACACACACACCTGGTGTGAGTTTAAGCCACCGGGTTCGGGACTCAAGCCACGTTTGACTACATGGGAGTCCGGCAACACAGCTATATGCCAACTGCTGGTCCCGGGCCTAGATATCCTTGAAGTGCAATGTAGTTGGTATTTATTACCTCTATCAATGGCCATGGGTTGTAGCCAGCCCAATTATTTTCTTTTTGAGAGAGATTTTTGCTATAGGTCGTGTGTGCTCACCAGAGAGACAGAGAACAAGAAAGAATCCCCCAGAGGGATAGTCACACCACAATCCCCTCTCCTCCATTCTCCTCTTGGGATTTTAGGCATGCTCACACACACGCCCAGTGTGAGTTTTAAGCTGCCAGGTCTGGGGCTCGAAATGTGGTCAATTATGTGGGAGCCCAGCGATGAAACCATTATGCCATCTGCTGGTCTTCCAATTCTTTTCTTTATTTAAATTTAAATCTATCTATTTATTTATTTAAATATGACTGAGAGGGACAGAGCAAGACAGAGAGAGGGGAAGTGAGAAAACAAATTGCCAGATTGCCAGATCTGGGACTTGAACCATGGTCAGCCATGTGGGAGTCCAGTGTCCTTAACCATTACACGATCTGCTCACCTCCCAATTATTTTCTTAAAAAAAAAAAAAAAAAAAAAACCAAGCAAATGGGGTTTCATAATATATGTTGATGTATGTATACATGTATGCATATATATACATGATTACATATTGTATATATGGAGAGAGTTATCAAATTTCAACATTACTGGGAACCAGCAGTTAGTGTAATGGCTATGTCGCTGGACTCCCACATAGTCGACCATGGTTCAAGTCCTGGACCTGGCGGCTTAAAAACTCACGCTGGGCGCGTGTGCGTGTGTGCCCAAGATCCCAAGAGGAGAATGGAGGAGAAGGGATTGTGGTGTGACCATCCCCCCCGGGGGGGTGATTTCTCGCTTTCTGTCTCTATGTCTGTCTCTGTCTGGCGAGCGCACGTGCCCCATAGCAAAAACCTCTCCAAAAAAATTTTTTTTTTCAATATTACTTTTTTTAAAGAATTATTCTAACTTTATTTATTAATTATTATTATTATTTATTTATTTTCCAGTTTGACCAGAGAGAGACTGAGAGAAAGAGGGAAGCGAGAAAGGAAGCCATCAGGTCTGGGACTTGAACCATGGTTGGCCATGTGGGATTCCTGCACCCTTAACCATCACGCCACCCGCCAGCCCCTCCACATCACTTTTTAATGGATGTATTAAGTTAGAAAAAAATTTTATTTGTGTCATAAATTTTCAGAGAACATAGAAATCTGCAAAAAGAGAAACATAACATTTACAGTTCCCAAGGGCCTAAAATTATACTGACAACAAACATCATACAGGAAAGGTGCCATATTCTTTAGCGAAAAAAAAACCTGAACTACCTTTCTTTCTTCCAGCTTATAATTCACCATCCTTACAACATACTATTTTAAAATAATATACACAGAGAATTAGCTTCAGGGTGAAGGAACATAATTGAAACAGTAAGATAATAAGAAACAAATACTTCACTCATTGAAGTATTACCTGTGTAGTAGACCAATTCTTCCCAGCCATGTTTATGCCACGCTGCATTCCGTATATCTTCCCTGGTCTGAAGATCCTTATAAGCTTAAAAATAACCACATAGAAGCAAGACTTAAGTCCAACATAATGCTCTACATTCCACTAGTATGCCCAGTAAGGTACTGGTTCAGCTGGTCATCAAGTGTTTATTTATTTAAACTTATTTCTTATTATTCTTATCATTTAAAAAATTGGTTATAGGCACATGCACTCACCAGAGAGAGATGAGAGAGATAAAGTGAGAGAGGTAGAAAGCGAGAAAGCAAGCCGCCAGGTCTGGGACTAGAACTGTGGTCAGCTATGTGGGAGTATAGGACCCTAACCATCATGACACCTGCTGGCCCTGGTCATCAAGTTTCTTTTTTTTTTAAACAGTTTCTTTTTTTTTAAACGAATTATTTAATTTTATTTATTCATTCATTTATTTTAATTTGACCACAGAGAGACAGAGACAGAGAGAGAGAGAGAGAGAGAGAGAGAGAGACATTTTTAAGCCCTGGAACTGGGACTCGAACCATGGTCAGCCATGTGGGAGTCTAGCAATCCTAACCACCACGCCACATGCCGGTCCCAGGTCATCAAGTTTTTTTCAGAGACTATTTGGAGTTTCTAGTCCTGAGCTAGGAAAATTATGAGCTGGTTATGCGAGCAAAATTATGTTAAGGCCTTGTGGGAGCAGCAAAATGATAGTCTAGTGAATACAAGATCTATTTTTACAAACCAAGTGAATGACTTCAATAACATGTTAAATCCATAGCCAGAAATAGTCAGGCTACAAAGTAACAAATCAAATTCAATTCTGTTCAACATTTATAAAGCACTACACCAATCTGGGCAAGAGACTACGTTTGCTGCAGTGGAGAACAGAAGGAAACATATAGATGTTCCTCAACTTGGGAAGAGCTTCTGTCCCTATAAACCCACTGCAAACTGAAAACATCAGTATGTCCAAAAGGCCACGACCCGCACCCAGCCTCGGCCAGCCTGGGTCATGGGTACACATTCAGGGAGATCTCTGGATGCTAACTAGAAACCTTCCCACGTGGGCCTGCCTCGCAGAGCACCATTTTACCACTGCACTACTATCTGGCCCGAGAAGGCTTTCTAAAGGTGGCATTTGAACACTGGCCACGGAGGTGCAGCAGTAACACAGCACTCTATGATTAAGGATCCACATGAGAAGGTCCTAGGTGTGCATCCCAAGGTGTCCTGCAGCAGTAGCATGCCTGTGATTTGGGGTGGCTAACTAGGGTGGACTGTGGTGTGAGGACCCTGTTGGGGATACCTGTCTCTCTTTCATGGAAGAAATCAGGGAAGGAGGGAGGGAGAGAGAGGAGAAAAAAGGGAGGGAAGGAGAGGGTGGGAGGGAGGGAGAATAAAAAAGAATGCACACAGGGTGTGGTGAAGCTAGGCCCTGGGGGTGGGTGGGCAGGGGCAGCCCAGCGCTGGGGTAAAGGGAAGGAGTGTGGGGCTGTGATGGAATGAGCTCTGGAGGCAGACGTGCTGAGACCTGAGCCTGGCTCAGCTACAGAACAGCTGGGGGCTTGGGGTGACTTACTGCCATCTGTGAGCACAGGCATCTCAACTGTGCTGAGCGGTGGTAAGGACTACAGGCGATGCAGAAAACGCTGAAATAACCAACACACTAGAGGGGCCTCATGAATGTTGATTCTTTCTTTAAAAAATACAGAAACCTGGGACCAGCAGATGACATAATGGTTACATCGCTGGACTCCCATGTAGTCAACTGTGGCTAGAGTCCCCAAACCAGAGGCTTAAAATTCATGCTGGGCATGTGTACGTGTGTGCTCAAAATCCTAAGAGGAGAGTGCAGAAGGACTGCAGTGTGGCCATCCCCCCTGGGGAGTAATTTTTCGCTGTCTCTCTGGTGAATGTAAGCATAGCAAAAAAACCTCTCAAACCGCCCCCCTCCCCCCCAAAAAAAACACCCAGACACCTGAGGGTGCGTTTTGGAGCAATCTAGAATTCACTTCTGCCTGTCTTGACATCTTTTTCTCTATAGCAGAAGGTGGACAGTGGACACGTGGGACACTGCCTGCAGGCAACAGCAGACACCTTGGTGTGAAAGGAAGGTAGAGAAGAGGCCTACCCAAGGAAAAACTATGTGCTGAGGCCTGGCCACTCTCAACGCCCAAAGCGGGATGTTGCTCCTGGCTCCTGCGCCCTGGCATGGAGGAGTGTGTTGGCCAACTCCTCCCCACCTTTCTGCTGCTCTATGAGGTGTGCAGTCCTCCCCACAGGGCAGAATCTGATCCGCCCAGGATCCGTGCTCTCCATTAGAGCTCTGCTGCTCACGCCCTGGTACCTGCCTCCTGGCAATTCCAGCTCCTTCTGGGAGTCCTGATCCAGGTGCCGACAGGGACAGAATGCATACCTGACTTAACCCCCACTCAGGAGCCAAAGCCTGAGGTGACAGGTGGGCCTCTCTTCATCAGGTCCTGGCCCACCAAGTACCCATGCTCATTTACGCAAGAGAGTGCCTAGGGGGGTGACCACCTCCACCCCAGGAGGGAGAGAGTCTGGCTTCTCAGTTTATACCCTCTGGGCAGAACACGAACTACATTTGAAATAGTAAGAGATACTTCACCCGACCTCAAACCCCTAAGGTTTTTGCTTTTTAATGCTAGAGGGTGTATTTGCTGCCAGAGAGAGAGAGAGAGAGAGGGAGAGAGAGAGAGAAAGAGGGAGGGAGAACTCCCAAATGGGGGAACGTCATGCCGGGCAAGCCCTTCTCTATCTCTTCATCCCACCAGGGTATTTCAGGCACACGCGCACACATCCAGCATGTTTTTCAAGTCCCTGGGTCCAGGATTCAAACCGCAGCTGGCCGTGTGGGACCCAGTTCCCAATGCATACAAATTAACCACTGTGTTATGGGTAGTTCCTCCGAACGGTTAAATTACATGTACCAATATTGCAAAAGGCAGGGATATATAGAACACATTTAAATGTTTCTAAACCTACTACATTTGAAAACTCAGACATTTATAGGATGTAATCTCAGCTAGCCAGAAAACCAGTCCCTGGGATGCTGGGCCCACCCCTTGGTGTTCTGTGGAGCTAAAGGGTCACTGCTAGCCTGTTACTCTGGAGCTGGGAGGAGTGCAGTAGCCCTGGGAACTGGAGGACTTCCAGCTAAGTAAAGGAGCAGTGATCGCTGGGAGTGAGCATGGGGGTCTCTTCCCAGATCCTGCGGAGGCGGAGGGTTCCAGGAGCACAATGTGAATATGACTTTGCCTTAACACTGCTAACATCGAGACATGTTTCTGGTAGCTTTTCCCGCCCAGCCAGCCTGCGTTATTCAGCTTCCTGAGGACTTGCTGTAACTTCCCACTCTCCCTGCCCTTCCTTTCCTCCTTCACCTGTCGGTTCCCTCTAGATCCTGAAGGCCAGCTCACATCCTGTGCTTTCCCTGACCCTCCCCAAGTACAAGTAACTTCATATCCCTTTAAGTGGCCCTGAACACCTCCGCGTTATTGATCACACATCACCTCACGCCATGTTTGTCTTCTTCAGCATGAGGCCTGTCATTCTGATCTTTATAAACCCTGTCGTGCTAACATACAGGGCAGGCAGGTCACACACCTTGGTGGGACCGGATAGGTCAAATCAAACCCTCCCAGTTAACTGGTATGGTCGGAAATGAGTTATACTTTAACTTGAAAAGGCTTTCACGAATGTGCCCAGAATGTACGGGTGGTATCGCACCGAGCTATTACGGAGGCCCAGGTCCTATTCTAGTGCGGGGAGGGGCACAAATAGCCACGGATGTGACAGCTGGTGCCACACATGGCTCTGGGGGCTCAGCATGAGAGGGAGCTTCACATGGAAAGGGGTGACATGGCACAGGCCTCGAAAGATACCAAAGGTGGTGAGAAAAATAGCAGGTGGGGATGGAAAAGGTGAGCGATGGGTTTTCTGGGAAGGCGGAGCCACACTCCTCAAGGCAGTGGTGAGGGCATGCGTGCAGGGTAACCAGAGGTGGCTCTGAGGGAGCCGTGGAGCCGTGGAGCAGGATCACCGTGAGAGGTGCTGGGCTCGCCATCCTCCTCCCGTGTTGCTAGCTGCACCCTTTCCTCCTCCCCCAGGGGCCCGCTCTGATAGCCCCTAGAAACATGCCACGATCTGTGGACCCGTCACTGCTGACCTTAGTTCCACACAGCCCAGCACTGCCGTCCATCTGTGATGTTCAGATTTGCCATGGTGTTTAAAGTACTGACTGGAGGGGCTGGCAGGCGGCACGGCGGTTAAGGCAGCTGGATTCCCACGTGGCTAACTACGGTTTGAGTCCTGGATCCGGCGGCTTGAGAATCATGCTGGAAGCATGTGCATCTGTGCCCAAAATCCCGAGAGGAGAATGGAGAAGGGATTGCAGTGTGGCCATGCCCTCTGGGGATGATTTCTCATTCTTCCCTCTGTCTCTCTCCAGTGAGTTCACATGCCCTATCACAAAAACCTAAAAGAAAAAAAGTTACTGACTCAGGTCTGCTCTATTGCCTAGTAAAATTCACCCAGTGATGGACTCTTAAATCCCAATAACTCAGAAAGGAAGAAAAAAACTACATACCCCAAAGATGATGCACCATATACAGCTGCCCGATCTGAGAGAAGAATCCTCCGACTGCTTCATTACTGTCCTGCCTGAAGCGAATGGCACGAGCCCTGGGAGAGGAGAACATTTAGGCTCTGAAGTAGGTACTGGAAAGGATCAGCAGGCTAACTGTCCTCCGTACTCAGGGCAAGTTGTTCAGAATAAAGAGTAATTATTCTTTAACATTTTCTTCAAATGATCAAAGCAATCAAATGATCTTGAATGTATGTAAAATATAAACGTACCCTCCTGTAGCTATCCTAGCCATTTTTGTGTGAAATAGTATTTAATGACGACTACTGAAGATATAAACAGCGACATGAGGACAAATGGTTGGACTGCTGGTTCTGCCAGAAAATGGGCAGAAGTTAGGATCTGTCAACATAAAAAGAACTGCGTCTTGGTGAACTCTGAGAGGCTGTGAGGGAAACCTGGACACTAAAGATGCCACAGGGGACTGTCTCCAAGGGACCCAGGGGCCATCCCTGAAGAATGGGGTTAAGACAGAGATGACGACTGTGCACCTTCAAAGCAGTCAGACAGCGAACTCCTGGGACACCTGCTCTGTCTATAATGGGAGTACTGCGGACGTGGAGCTTGCTGGCAGCATGCCATCACCACTGCCACCGGCACAGACGAGGTTGCCTCTTGTGTTTTTTCTTTCTTACCCGAGCAAACCATTCGGAAGAACCATCGGGCATTCATCATGTACTGGGTATGGAGGAAAGTGAGTACATACATTGTGTCTATTGTAAAAGGTGATTAAGCCAGTGAAGAATAAGCACTTGTCTTAACTTTCCTTTTTTAAGATTTCGGCTCTTTCATTTAAACATCCTGTTTCATACTTGCACCAGATACTTTATTTTTGTATTTAGTAATGCATCTGAATTCCTAAAGATGCCTATATTTCTGCAAAAGCAGTTTTCTAGAATCAAAGGTAAAAATAAAGGAACAGGCTTCAATGATGTAGGGAAGTCACTGGGAGCATAGTTGGGAGTTTATCAAGAGACTCCGGCACCACGGGCTACCCAGTAAACTTATCAATACTTCAGGCTCCGGCCTTAAGTGCCAGTCATGTCCGGGTCTCAGAGCTGACAGGACAGGGCAGGACAGATGGATGCTAGCTCATGTAAAAGAGCTGGAGGCATGAATAAGGGCGCCAGTCTACTACCTCCAGTCCAAGACAGAACTCTCAAGGGACATGATACTTGAGTTGACTTGACCAGGGCATTCTTTCCCTGGTGTAAACACAAAAGGAACTGAATTATAACATTTCAAAAGCTGGGGGAAGCTGGGGGTGGTGGCGGGGGAGGGTCTGCTGCAAGGAAGGACAACACTCTCAAGGTCACTTTGCACTCTGTTCTCACCCACCATGAGCTCAATACCATGGACGTTCCTCAGTGGTGAAGGAGGGATTTCTGGCTATTGCTCCCCGTGAGTTACCCACAAGTAAGGTCAAATTCTTTAACTTTCACATTCAGAATTAAGTGATCAATATCTTTTCCGAAATTACAGATCTGATAAATTACTGAAATTAAGTAAATCACCTTAGTGTGCATTCTAATTCTACTAACAAGGAAAAAAAAAAAAACTGTCTCTCATTGATAGTGATAAATATTCCAGATTATTCATTTCATTACATATTTTTCTAATTCAGTTATGGTAGGCAAAAAAAATATACTTGCCTTAGCCTGGTAATAATCAGAAGCATGTACTGAAGAGGAGGTCACCATCTTAAATTGATTATGTGTTCTATTAGTTAACTTCCTCATTTAGAATCATCCTTGGGTTTGTGGCATAAATTCTATTAAGTGAAGTGTAGCATTAGCTGCTTTGTTGAGCTATATTTACATACCATACAGTTCCATGACCTTTAGTACATTAACAGATCTGTGGAGCAATCACAACCCAATAGTGCTAAGATTCCTGTGCCCATCTGCAGTCACTGCACCCCGGTTCTCACCCCAGCTCCAGGCAACCACAGGGTCCTTTGCCTTCAGTTCTTTCACTCAACGTGTTTTTGAGATGCATCCACATTTGTAGCATGTATCAGTAACTCATTCCTCTTTTTTGGGTGGGGCGGGTAGAAGATACGTATACTCTCAAGAGAGAGAAGGAGACAGAGGGAAAGGGGAAAGCACATCTCTATGGGGAGAGGTCATGCCGTAATCCCCTCTCCTTCATTTCTTCCTCCTTTTGGGATTTTGGGCATGTATGCACATACACCTGCCATACTTAAGCCACCTGGTCCAGGACTCGAACCACACAGTCAGCCATGTGGGATCCAGCTGCCTTAACTACTGGGGCCAAGGAGCCAGCCCATTCCTTTTTATTGATGAGTTGTAGTCTACTGTGTGATTATACCAGATTGTTTATCTGTTCGTTTGCTGATGGGGATTTAAGTTTCCACTTGTTGGCTACTATGAAATAATGCTGCTTGGATGTATGCTTTTGTTTCTATTGCCAGAAGTGGATTTATATCTATCTGTAGATATCTAATGTCTATAGATAAGTAACCCGAGGTTTACTATTTTGAGGAACTGCTAGACTGTTTTCAAGTGGAATCTCACTGTAGTTTTACTTTGCATTTCCATAATGACTAAGAGTGTTTTTTTTTTTTTTTTTGGAGAGGTTTTTGCTATAGGGCGCGTGCGCTCGCCAGACAGACAGAGAGAGACAGAGAGACAGGAAGCAGGAAATCACCCCCCAGGGGGGGTGGCCACACCGCAATCCCTTCTCCTCCATTCTCCCCTCGGGATCTTGGGCACGCATGCGCATGCGTCCGGCGTTGAGTTTAAGCCACTGGGTCCGGGACTTGAACCGCGGTCGGCTACATGGGAGTCCAGCGACATAGCCATTACACTAACTGCTGGTCCCAAGAGTGTTTTTTTTAATGAGGAAGGATGTTAACTATCTTTTCACATGCTTATTAAGCAATCACACATTTTCTTTGGTGAAATATCTATTCAAATCCTTTGCCCACTTAAAAATGTTATTATTTATGTTTTTATTGAAGTAAAAATATACATAAAATTAAATGTACCTTTTTTTTTTTTTTTTTTTTAAGATGTTTGCTATAGGGTGTGTGTGCTCACCAGAGAGGCAGAAAGCTAGAAATCACCTCCAACGGGAATGGCCATGCCGCAATCCCTTCTCCTCCATTCTCCTCTTGGGATTTTGGGCATGCATGCACATGTGCCTGGCGTGAGTTTTAAGCCACAGGGTCTGGGACTCAAATCGTGGTCCACTACGTGGGAGTCCAGCGACATGATCATTATGACATCTGATAGTCCCTTTTCCTTCTTAATCTTTTTAAAAATGTTTTGTTATATGGCTCACACACTTGCCAGAGAGAGAGAGAGAGAGAGAAAGAGAGGGGGAAAGTCCCCCCCCCCCGGGGGGGGGGGGGCGTTGGCCACACCACAATCCTGTCTCCATTCTGCTCCTAAGATTTTGGGCACATATGCACATGTGCCTGGTAAGACTTTCAAGCTGCTGGGTCTTGGACCTGAACCACAGCGAGTCATGTAGGAGTCCAGTGCCTTAACCACCACATCATCTGCTGGTCCCTTAATCAACTTTTAAAAATAATCATTTATTGGGACCAGCAATTAGAGTAATGGCTATTAAACTGGACTTCCACATAGTCGACCACGGTTTGAGTCCCAGACCTGGTGGCTTAAACTCATGCCAGGCTCATGTGCGTGCGTGCCCAAGATCCCGAGAGGAGAATGGAGGAGAAGGGATTGTGGTGTGGCCATCCCCCCTGGGGGGTGATTTCTCGCTTTCTATCTCTCTGTCTCTCTTTGTCTGTCTGGTGAGCACACACGCGCCCTATAGCAAAACCTCTCAAAAAAATATAAATAAAATAATAAAATAATCATTTATTATTTATTATAATTTTAAAAAATTTGCTATAGTGCACACATGCTCACCAGTAGGAGAAAGAGAGAAGAGAGAGAGAAAGTGAGAACATAAGCTGCCAGGTCCAGGACTCAAACCAGTAGGCCATTTGGGAGTTCAGTGCCTTAACCATAACACCATTTGCTGGCCCTCCCCTTAATCATTTTTAGTGCACAGTTCAGGAGTGCCAAGTATTTTATACTGTTGTGTAACATATTTTGACTTTGCAAAACTGGAACTCTATACTCAGTAAATACCAACTCCCTCTTTCCCCTCCACTCAGCTTCTGGCAACTAGCTTTCTATCTGCTGTTTCTATGATTCTGACTACTTTGGATACCTCCTATAAGTAGAATCATATTGGGTTGTCAGAAGTCATAGCTTTAAAATCTGTCATGACTCTTTCGATGATTATTTGTCCTTTGTGACAGGCTTATTTCACTCAGCATAATGTCCTCAAGGTTCGTCTATGTTATAGCATATGTCAGGATTTGCTCCTTTTTCCTTCCCTTTTTTTTTTTTTTCAAATTTACTTATTTATTTTAAAATTTGACCAGAGGGAACGAGTGAGAGAGAGAAAAAGAAAGAGAGAGAGAAAAAGAAAAAGAAAGTGAGAAAGCAAGCTGCCAGGTCCGGGACTCAAACTGCGGTTGGTCATATGGGAATCTAGCACTCTTAACCGCCACACCACCTGCCAGCCCCTTCTTTCCTTTTGGGATGTTACTACTTTTTGGTTTTAATTTTCATTGATCTTATACTGAGTGATTTTCGGCATCTTTTCATAAGCTTCTTGGCCCTTCTCTTCATGGAGAATTCTCTATTGGAGCCCTTTATCCATTTTTAAATAAGGTTGTCTTATTACTGAGTTGTTAGATTTCTAAATATTTTCTGACAGTCTGTGATTTATAACTTCAAAATGATGTCCTTTGAAGTGTAAAAGCTTTTTTCTTAATTTCCAAAAGTCGCATGTGCTTGACAGAGAGACAGAGGAACAGAGAGAGGGCGAGAGGGAGAAAGTATTCCCAGGGAGATATGATGGTGCCACAATCTCTTTTCCTCAATTTCTCCATCCTGTCAGCATTTGGGACATGCACACACACGTGCCCAGCATGTTTGTCAAACTGGTCAGCCCTGTGGAATCCAGCTCCTTTAACTACTAGACTATGGGCCAGCTCCAAAAGTTTTACAATTTTTTTTTGGAGAGGTTTTTGCTATAGGGCACATGTATTCACCAGAAATAAAGAGATAGACAGACAGACAGAAAGCGAGAAATCACCACCTGGGAGGGATGGCCACACCGCAATCCCTTCTCCATTCTCCTCAGGATCTTGGGTATACACGCACATGCGCCTGGTGTGAGTTTAAGCCACCAGGTCCGGGACTCGAACCATGGTCGACTACATGGGAGTCCAGCGATATAGCCATTATGCCAACTGCTGATCCCAAGTTTTACAATTTTAATAAACTCTAATTAGTCCATTATTTTTTTCTCTACTGGTTAGTGGTTTTGTGTTATATCTAAGAACTCTATGACTAACCCAGGTCCTAAAAAGTTTCTCTTATGTTTTCTTCTAAAAGTTTTATATTTTAGTTCTTGCTTTTAGGTTCACCTTAATTTTTACATATAATTTGAAGTAAGGGTCTAAATTCATATTTTGCTATGAATATTCAGCTGTCTCAGCACTCTTTGTTGAAGACTATCCTTTCCCCACTAAATTGCCTTGGTCCATTTGTCAAAAATCAACTGCTGGCCCCCAGCAGTATAGTGGCTAGGGCACTGGACTGCTACAGAACCAACTGCAGTTTGAGTTCCAGACCTGCTGGCTTACCTTCTCACTTTCTGGTGAGTGTACATGCCCTGTAGCAAAATTTTTTTTAAAAAATAATAATAATGATAAATAAATATGGAATAAATTCTATAAAAAGTTATTAAAGAAAAATCAATTATTGGCCTTACAGCGATGGTGCAGGTGGTAGTGTGCTAAACTGCAGTGCTAGAAGCCACATGGCAGATTGCAGGTTCAGATCCTAAGTCAACCTGGAAACACACTGGGTGCACATGTGCCCAAGAGCCTGACATGCTGGAGGGCTGGAGAAGAGGACTACAGGTGTCTGTCTGTGTGTCTGTCTTTCTCTCATGTACACGTACACTAGCTCGCTCTCTCTGGTGAATAAAATAAATTTTAAAAACTTTTTTTTTTAAATCAATTGCTCATAAATATAAGGGTTAATTTCTGAATTTTCAATTCTGTTTCACTGATCTGTATGCCTATGCTTATGCCAAGACTACAATGTCTTGATTACTCTAGCTTTATAGATGGTTTTAAAATCAAGAAATATGAGTCTTTCAATTTTGTTCTTTTTCAAAATTGTTTTGGCTATTTTGGGTGTTCTGCATTTTTAAAGCCTTTCTAGATTTTGACAGAGATTGTGCCGAATCCATAGACCAACTTAGGGAACAACTGATCTTTTGTTATCAAATAAAGAAAAAAAAAAAAAAGCAACCATATCATTGAGGTGCTCTGTTTATGTGACAAATGCAATGTTTCAGGAAAGATAATATATAAGAAGTACATGAAGTAACCCCAGTCAGTATTAGTACTGTATAAAAATTAAAAAATAAAATAATAATCATAATAAAGAGTTCCTATCCTTTAGGGATATATTCTGAAATATTTATGGATAAAACAGGGTCAGCTGGCATTTAATTCCAAATAATCTGGGTTGGGAGAACCCATGGTGGTATTCTCTCTGGCTTTTTTTTTTTGGAGAGATTTTCACTGTAGGGCGCGTGCGCTCGCCAGACAGAGAGAGACATAGAGACAGAAAGCGAGAAATCACCCCCCAGAGGGGATGGTCATGCCGCAATCCCCTCTCCTCCATTCTCCTCTCGGGATCTTGGGCACGCACGCACATGCACCCGGTGTGAGTTTTAAGCCACCGGGTCCGGGACACGAACCGCGGTCGACTATGTGGGAGTCCAGCGACATAGCCATTACGCTAACTGCTGGTTCCCCTATTCTCTCTGGTTTTTATACAACTCAAAAATTTCATAATAAAAGCACCTAACCAAACAAGAAGGTAAGTCAAGTCATGGCATCATCTTCATACTTTCTTCTAGAATCAATAGTATGGCCTAAAGTAATTAACAAGACTTATGAATGTACCATTCTGTAATATACTCACCAGTAATTGCCCCATTCAATCATGGTTCCTGGCTGAAAAGAGATTTAGATTTTGATTAGTTGGTTCTTCAGTTAAAAAAAAAAAAAGAAAAAATGAAGCTAGCAGTATAAATGTATCAAGTGACAAAACTAAACTGAAAAATGAACTCTCATAATGTGGAATGTAACAAAACATTATTATCCATTGTGTTCCTATCCCATAAATGGGAGTAGTATCTACAGTGTCATACAAGAGACTACACATATACAATGTCAGTCATTTTCGGCTTCAAACCATAGTTAGACCCATCTTTTAGGCTCTGAAGTCATGATTAAACTGTGGGTACCCATCCATACTTTGTTGTGAAATTTTAAAAAACGAATTTCACAAAATTCTATCTAGTTCAGTTTAATGAAGACATCACTCCATTTTTCCATTATAAAGGTGATTATTAGATCACATAGATCTACTTTCTACTTATATGCATCTTCAGTTATGGGAGAGATTTTCACTGTAGGGTGCATGCGCTCGCCAGACAGACAGAGAGAGACATAGAGACAGAAAGCGAGAAATCACCCCCCAGGGGGGATGGTCATGCCGCAATCCCTTCTCCTCCATTCTCCTCTCGGGATCTTGGGCACGCACGCACACGCACCCAGCGTGAGATTTAAGCCACCGGGTCCGAGACGCAAACCGCGGTCGACTATGTGGGAGTTCAGCGACATAGCCATTACGCTAACTGCTGGTTCCCATTATATGCATCCTTTTTAATAATGCTGCGGCCTAGTACTTTCTTTTAGCACTCACTAGATAAACATGTAGAAAGTGTTATTAAATATCACTTCTTTTTATTCTTACAGTGCTTTATAATTTGTTCAATAGTCACAACGTTTCTTAGTTACTCTAGTTTAGCCACAATAGATACTATACAAGGGGTCTTCCAAAAGTTCAAGGAAAACATATTATGAAGAAACTATGTGGACCAGCAGTTGGCGTAATGGCTGTGTCTGGACTCCCACGTAGTCGACCGCGGTTCGAGTCCTGGACTCAGTGGCTTAAACTCATGCCGGGCGCGTGTGCGTGTGTCCCCAGGATCCCGAGGGGAGAAATGGAGAAGAAGGGATTGCGGCATGACCACCCCCCCTGGGGGGTGATTTCCTGCTTTCTATCTCTCTCTGTCTGTCTGGCGAGTGCACGTGCCCTATAGCAAAAACCTCTCAAAAAAAAAAGAAACTATGTGTGGATTTCAAACAATTTTGCACCAAAATAAATCTGTACTAAACCTGTAATATCTAAACAGGATCTAAGATAAGACATTAGTCAGAAATGAAAATGAGCTCCCAACAGAGCCATGTGAATTACCCTACATTTGAGAGGATTTTGAGAAAGTCAGCTGAAGCATTAAAAAAAAAGAAAAGAAAAAAAAGAAAAAAAAAAGGTAGGAAACCTTCACCAGAGTCCTTCTCCATCATGGCACCACTTCTGTTCATTCCTCTCACCAAAAAAGGACATTCTGAGAGTGCTGATGGGACATCACTAGGCATCTACCTTACGGTTCTGATTTGGCTCCTTCTGACTGGTTTTTGTTCCTTAATCACAGAAAGTCTTGAAAGGGCACCCATTTCTCTTTAATTAATAATGTAAAAAAGACTGCAATGACATGGTTAAATTCTCAGGACCCTCAGTTCTTTAGGAATAAACTAAATAACCAGTATTATAGCTTACAAGTGTCTTGAATTTGATAGAGCTTATATTAAATAAAGTTTAAATCTTTCACCGTTTTAAAATTCCATTTTTCATAAATTTTCTGAAGTCCCCCGATATATTATACCAAGACTTGCACTTCAGGTCTTAACACTTAAAAACGAAAAAATGGGGACCAGCAGTTAGTGTAATGGCTATGTCACTGAACTCCCATGTAGTCAACCGTGGTTCAAGTCCCGGATGCAGTGACTTAAATTCATGCCAGGCACGTGTGCGTGCGTGCCCAAGATCCCGAGAAGAGAATGGAGGAGAAGGGATTGCAGTGTGACCATCCCCCCGGGGGGTGATTTCTTGCTTTCTGTATGTTTGTCTCTGTCTTTCTGGCAGGCACACGTGCCCTATAGCAAAAACCTCTCAAAAAAAAAGGAAAAATGTCAAGACCAGCAGTTGGTATAATGGCTATATCGCTGGACTCCTGTGAAGTCGACCGCAGTTCAAGTCCCAGACCCAATGGCTTACACTCACGCCAAGCGCATATGCGTGCATGCCCAAGATCTGGAGGGGAGAATGGATTGCGGTGTGGCCATGCCCCCTGGTGGGGTGATTTCTCACTTTCTATCTGTCTCTCTCTGTCTTTCTGGCAAGCGCACATGCCCTATAGTAAAAACCTCTAAAAAAAAAAACCCGGAAAAATATCAAATAATAAACATTATACATAAGGTTATTAAAAAAGAGAGAGAATTTAATAGAAGAGAAGTAATAGGAAATAAAAAGAGAGAAGATGGACTGGACTGAGGAGAAAAGAAGTCAAATCTAAATACAATGCTAACCGCACATCGCAGGCTGTACACTCAAGTTCTGCTGTGAGTATTAGGTAGTGCTTGTTTCAGTACTCACCCTGAGCTGGTAAGACCTGAGTTCATATATATTCGGTCCTGACCGTGGGACAGGCTCATTCCAGAAACTGAATTCCAGTAGCAGCTGATTTTTTCTGGAGAGAAGCATGTTGCTTCTTGCTTTACGAAATTCTATAAATTCCTTTGGGTGAAAAAAATGTGCTCAAGAACTCTAATACGTTTACATAAGCCCACTTTATAATAAGCATTTTCCTACAGAGTACTACCATAAGTAGGGTAATGAATGATCTCAGCTGACCTGAGAAAATACTGCTTTACATCTGTCGAGCCAGTATAATGACTAAAAGTATTCTCTTTCACTTTGAAAAGTGTCTAGGTTTGGGGCGGGGGTGGGGAAAAAAAAAAAAAAGTGTCTAGGTTTAATGACAAATTGCATGGCTATCGTAATTATTTAAATGGCAGCATAAATAAATTTAATTTCCTACATTCCTGACAATGATTTTATATTAACAGAGGTGACATGGAGAGTGCAAAGCAACAGATCATTCAAAACTATATAAATTAACTCATATTTATCTGAGAATCTACGCAGAAGATTTTCTTTCCTAATGATATGTGGTTGTTAAAATTCTATGAGGGTCAGATGGTGGTGCAGCAGTAAAACAATACTCTGCAAGGCTGAGCCACCTGGGAAGGTTCCAGGTTCAAGCCCAGAGACTTCCCTGAGTATACTAGGCATCCATGTGTCCAACCAAGATCTGGGGTTGGCTGAAGTTGGGAATAGACTGCATCCTCAAGACCCTGTTGAAGGTGCTCTTGTGTTCATGGAAGAAAAGAAAGAAACAAGAAAAAAAATACCTCTACTAGCATACAACTACTAGTAAAGAAAGGGGTAGGACAGAAAAGTCAGCCCAAGAAAAAAAAAAAAAAAAAAAAAAAAGTATGTGGCTGACAGCTCTTAAACTAGACTGGAGTATTAGGCAATCCAGAACTGTGTCTACCATGCCAATGTATAGTTTCAAAGTATCAGCTTATCAGTTTTAAAGTAGAAATGAGTTTTAGGATAGAAACTATTGTTTCAATATTATTACAACTGGTTACTTTAAGTTTAAAACCAACTTTAAGAGTCCAAATAGGGCTGGTTCTATGGCCTGGTGGTTAAGGGAGCCAACCCCACATGGCTGATGACAAGGCTCAAATCCTGGACTTGGCAGCTTGAAAAATATGCCAGGAGAAGGCCAGAAGGTGGTGTAGTGGCTAAGGCACTGGATTCCCCAATAGCCAACTGTGGTTCAAGTCCTGGGCCTGGCAGCTTAGCTGGGTATGTGTACATACATGCCCAAAATCTGGAAAGGAGAATGGAGAAGGGACGGAAGTGTGGCCATCTCCCTTGCATGTGTGTATGTGTGTGTGTGTGTGTGTGTGTGTGTGTGTGTGTGATTCCTCACTTTCTCTCTCTCTGGAAAGTACATGTGCCCTATAGCAAAAAGCTCTCTCTCAAAAAAATTTAAATGTGCCAGGTGTGTATGTGTGTGTGCGCCCCAAATCCCAAAAAGATGGAGAAATGGAAAAGGGATTGGGGTATGACTATGTTCTATGGAGGGGTATTTCTTCCCTCTCCATCTCTGTCTCACTCTGGTGAGAGCACATGCCCTTTGGTAAATTTAAAAAAAGAGCCTAAATAAAATTTATACTAAAAAAACAAAAACAAAAACCAGTATAGTAACAAAAACTGATGACAGAAGCATCATTTAATTCTGTACTAACATCTACTATATCATTAGTCTGAGTAAGTAAATAGTTTTCAAAATCTTTACCTGATTTTCTCTGAGTTTATTCATGACCTCTGT
Source organism: Tupaia belangeri chinensis (assembly GCF_000334495.1). Lineage (NCBI taxonomy): Eukaryota > Metazoa > Chordata > Mammalia > Scandentia > Tupaiidae > Tupaia > Tupaia belangeri. The sequence continues at coordinate 420,637 of NW_006159706.1, forward strand.
AAGGGCTGGATAGCCTCCTTCATACCTCCAGAGGTGGACTGAAATGCATTTTAAAAGATAACACATTTAGAGTTTTCAAATTTTCTTACCTTGAAAATATTCTAGATATGCATAATGTTAATATAGTACAAAACTGTAACATGCAATGTATTAGCTTGAGTAATACCATAAAGTTTCAGTAATATCATAGAACCAAATATTAAAACCAGTGAAAAGATAGTTTTAAAAAAATTATTGAGAAAATTAAGTATAAAACTAGACTGAAACTTAGAAAACTTTGATGATAAAAACAAGCATTAAATTGGAAAATTACTTAAGTGGTTACAGTAAGACTTAAGGAAGAAGTGTTTGTTCCAAAGACTTCTGCTTCCTACCAGCTTGATCTTGCTCGCCATACCACGTGTTCCAAGTCCCCACCAAAGTACAAGGGTAATGTTTGTCTTCATTAATCTTTGGCAACACCTCTTGACTTAAAAGAGAAGAAATGGCAACACAAATAGTCAACAAAATTCTGCCATGTGAACTATACATAATCAATAACAAAGAAAAGGCCACCTATTCTGTGTTCTGGCAACTAACGTTAGAACATATTTATGATAAAATGGAACACGGAATGAACCTGTTAGCTGAATTCCGTTGTGCTCTAACACCCCGTTTATCTCTTAGGCTTCTTACATCCCAACTATCTATCAGATATAAGCATCTCATGTACTATTTAAAACAATAAAGATGAGTCAAAGGCCCCAAGATTCTAAGAACTTTTAGTCTATTTGCAATTTCAGGGGAAAAAACTTCTTAGAAATGTGATATTTATAAAAGATAAGTTCTTCTGGTTCCAAAAAACAGGAAGAATGCAAGACATAGTCAAAAAGAACGTGGAAGAAATAGGAAAGATGGAAAGGAAGAACGTCATGTTTCATTCGCAGAGAGGAGACAACAGAAGCAGCACAGCAGGCAGAGGCAGCAGTGGTGGAGAACAAGTGGGCCTTGAGGAAGGAGGAAGAGGACAGAGCTAGAACACAACACAGTCTGGAAGCAACCTCAACCTCCAACAGTCCCAGAGGGCATCAACGTAGCAGAAGAATCAACATTAAAGATACAATAAGCCGAATAAACTAGATTCTATTCAATTCAACCAGCTGAGAGGGTTCAAGAGGCATCACACAGTCTCACAGTGAACACACATCCACCAATTCTGCAGAATCCACTGTACAGCACTGGCAAAGGCACAACTGGGTCACGGCAGTGTACTGATCTTACAGAGAGGTCAGATCAGAGCGTGTTCCTTGGAAACCATCCAACGGTATACTAGATTTTAATGTATGGAAAAGGTGAATGGAAGAGAAATAACTGTCTTATGCCAAGAGAAAAGTGAAAACCTGTACACTTTCTGAATAGAAAAATTACGACAAAAAATACTGTACAGATTCAACAATGGATGCAAAAGGATATCAAGGGTCAGAAAAAGAATCTGTTCAAATTATTGGCTGACACTGAATGATACTAAGCTAGTGATCACCACCAAAACTGATACACATGAGTAGTTAACAGAGAAAAGCTCTGAATGGATCACAACTAACTGAAAAGCCACACATCTTTACAACCCAGTATATTGGTCACATCATGTGTATTTTTTGAAGGGTGGTGTTACTTTTCAAATTAAGATCTGATATTAGCTGTGTCTGATGCATAACCCATGAGTGTTCAGAAATAACATGGGATTGATGAAAATCAAGGGTGGGGAATGACAGATTTGGGTTTCCTTTTTGCCCTACGATGAACAGGAAGTAAACCACCTGAACTGAAGCCAGTGTAGAGGCAGAACCAATAAAGATGACTCAGGTAAGGTCTAGAAAGGGGTCAGGGGCCTGGCAAGTGAGGCCCAGGTCTTTCATTAATACAAAGTCACATGTGGATTTTTAGCCAATCGTCTTTGCAGGGGGCCCCAAACCTGCTCTTGGGAGCCCTGGCCTTACCTGAATGGAGGTTGTAAGGCAGGCAGTACTTGTACCCAGAACTGGATGGGCTGGGCAGAATCTCATTATTGGGGCCCCTAAAAACCAAGCAGGAGTTAAGTCTTTATGGTCTGGAAATGGGAAACTACTGAAAGTTTACAAGAGAAGAAAAAACATGATGAAAAAGAATACAGAACCCAAGCAGATCAGTCGAACAGAATTTGGGGTGATGGACTGCAGGGTGGGGTTAAGATACAGCTACAGCTTTGTACCCAGAAATGCAGGCAGAAGGGAGGTTACCTGGGAATGGGGCTTAAGAGGCTAGAAGATGATGAAGAAGGAAACAAGAACACAAAAATATGTCAAATGAAGACTGCACAGTACTTAATAACTAATCACAAAGAACCAAGGCAAGGGTTAAGTAAAACATGGTGAATGACAGGGACACAGAAGTTTGAAGAACAAGTGATTCTATGTACTGAGTTTGAAGCAACAGTAAGACATTCAAATACAAATATGAATAGACAGCCAGAAATCCAAGATAGGAGGTGAAGTGATTAAAGCAGGACAGAAAAGATAATCCAGGGAAACATTAGCATAGAGAAAACTTTTCTTTTATGAGAAGAAATGTAGAAATACGCATCTGCTTTGTTTGGGCATTTTTTAAATAAAGAGAAATGTGCTGAGGTGAGCAAAAAATTCTATGCTAATGTTACTTTTCACAAACCACCTACAAAATGAAACAATAAAAGATTTTTGCTTCTGAAAATTATGTTGATTCTGAAGACGTCATCTGCTTTCTCATGAAAATATCCAATGTTAAAGGTAGAAAAATAAAATACCCTTTCATTATATTTGCTCCTAACTAACCATTAAAATACTCTCCAAAACATTCTCCCTGTTAACTTAATTAAGAACTGATGAGCTTAACTCACAATTTAGTCTTTAAATTTACGAATTCTATAGGAGGGTGAGGACCTCAGATCATGTAACAGCCAGAGGACTTGGATCTGGAGAATGAAAGACTTGGGAAGAAGTCACAGCTATATTCAATTACATCTAGGACTTTCGTGTGGCCTAAGTTTTACTTAGGAGAAAAACTGAAAGCAATGGCGGTCACAGGAACATGAGTGCTAATTCTCAAAGCTGTCCGGAGATAAATTTGTTTATAAGGCAGTCAGGAAGGGCTAAAGAAAAGGACTGCAGCACTGGAGGAGTAGAAGCCTCGACAGCCCTGCCAGGGTCTTTCCGACCTCAGGAGTCTAGTAACATTCTAAAGTCTCACAGACCGTGTGATGGTTTAGCTGGAGGAGTGTTTAACATCAAAATGCCTTTGGCAATCCCAGAGTTCAGTTTAAGGGTCTTTAAGCATTCAGCTTTAGGGAAAGGATGAACTATCTCAGCTTTCAAGGGTTAGCTGAACCCGCAAATACTAAAATAATTATTTTTCCCCAAGTAAAGGATAGTCTGGTATACACACCAAATTTTGTTGTATGCTTCTAGGCATTCCGGTTTAACATTGTGAACTGAAACAAAAGAAAATCCAACGATAAACTTATGAACAAAGGAAAAAAAGTCAACCATGAAGATAGCAAACCTGTCACTCACACTGTAATTTGTACAGACTGCTTGTTTCCTTTTTGGCCAGGAGATTAGAGTGAGCATCTTTTCTTGGATCAACTTTCCGGACAAATAAGGATTTTAACCAGCTGTCTTCTCGAGGTCTGTTATTCGAAGATGTCAATCTCCTATGGAATAATAAATACGATAATTTGAGTCCAGCTAGAGATGCAAAGATTTCATTATCTTTAGGTAGTGTCACAATGCACACAGTTTCCACAAATCCATCAATCCTGTTTAGCAAATGTGCACTGAGTACCTACTCTAGGCATCGTTCAAAAACCTGGGCTTCCACAAGATGTCTGCTTCCCATTACATTCTAAACAGCAGGAACAGTGAACGTGTAAAAGTAAATTTAATTTCTCTCCTAAGAGAGTTTTCATGTTTATCTTTATAATTTAAAAAAAAAGTGTTATTATTAATTTGCACCTGTGTTCACTAGAGAGAGTGAAAGTGAGACAGCAAGTCACTAAGTCTGAGACTTGAACCCACAGTCAGCCACGTGTGAGTCCAATGCCTCAGCCACCATGCCATCTGTCGGCCCTTATCTTTATAATTTGTGTCGTTTATTTTTCCCCTCTCCAAAGCTATTTTTGACACAGAAAAAATATACAAGGATAGTTGGAGTCATCAAATTCATACAGACACAAAGCAGACAATGGTTGCCAGGGGACGGGGTTAGGGAGAACAGGGAATTACTGTTTAGTTGGACAGAGCTTCAGTTTGTAAAGAGGAAAAGTTCTGAAGATGGATGGTGAAGATGGCTATGCAATACTGCTTAATGCCATCAAACTGTACACTTCTAAGATGGTTAAACGTGGAAGGGACCAACAGAAGGTGTAATGGTTACGTCGCTGGACTCCCATGAGTCCTAAATCCAGCAGTTTAAAACTCACATCAGGTGCATGTGGGTACATGCCCAAGATCCTGAGAGGAGAATGGAGGAGAAGGGATTGCAGCATGACCATCCCCATGGGGGATAAATGTTAAAATTGTAAATTTTACATTATAGATGTTTTATCATAATTTTATAAAGATTTGATTTAGAAAGAGATAGTGGTGATGGTTGTCAACACCGTGAATGTATTATAATTACCACTAAATTATATACTACTAAAAAATGGGGGGAGGGGATTGACTTAAAGCCTGCCACCAGATGCAGCTGTATAAATGAAGTACATCAACTCACTTGCCACTCACTGATGGGGTCTTGATATGAGTCTATAAGCAATTGATTTTTTACGGTCTTTGTGCAAACTTCTCTAATGTTAATCGGTATTTTTAGCCACTCCCCAGTGCTAGCATCACTGCCTCAGTTTCACTTCAGATCATTAGCCGGTAGATTTTCATAAGGAACACGCAACCTAGACCTATCACATGAGCAGTTCACAACAGGGTCCATGCTCCTATGAGAATCTAATGGCACTGTTGACCTGAGGAGGTAGAGCTCAGGCAGTAAGTACAGATGAGGCTTTGCTTGCTCCCCTGCTACTCACCTGTTGTGCAGCCTGGTTTCTAACAGGCTACAGACCAGTCCTGGTACCAGTCCACAGCCCAGGAGTTGGGGACCTGTGGTCTATAGAATTCTAGATTGTAGTTCTGGAATCCACATGGCTGACCTCAGGTTCAGATACCCATGCTGGCCTGAAAACATGTTAAGCAAGCATATGTATGAGTGCCCAAGATCCTGAGGCTGGTCCTGAAACGAGAACTTTAAAAACGTTTTTTATCCCTAAACTAAAATAACTTTAGAATAAAGATTTTTAACTGTCATAAAAACCTAAGAGGGCCGGGACCAGCAGTTAGCGTAATAGCTATGTTGCTGGACTCCCATGTAGTCAACCATGGTTCATGTCCCGGACCTGGTGGCTTAAAACTCACGCCGGGCACGTGTGCGTGAGTGCCCAAGATCCCGAGAGGAGAACAGAGGAGAAGGGACTGCAGCGTGGCCATCTTCCCTGAGGGGTGATTTCTCGCTTTCTCTCTCTCTGTCTCTGTCTGGCGAGCGCACATGCCCTATAGCAAAAACCTCTCCAAAAAAAATAAATAAGTAAATGAAACATAAGAGGGCTAGCCCACAGTGTGGTGATTAAGGCAGCTGGATATCATATGGCAGACTATATAAGTTTGAATGTCAGACCCACATGTTGGAAAAAAACACCGGTGTGTGTGTGTATGTGTGTCCAAAATCCTGAAAGGAGGTAGAAATGGAGAAAGGACTGCTGTGTGACCGTTCCTGGTGGGTGACACTTTCTCGTTTTCCCCCTCTCTGTCTCTCTTTGGCAAGTGCACATAGCCTCTAGCAAAAGTAAAAAGACAGGGTGGAAAAGGGCATCAAGGAAACAAACCAAAAAACCACTTAACAGACAAAAATGAAAAGTTATCTGTTCATGATAATCTATACGGTAATATATATTTTTTTCATTTTTTGAGAGATTTTTGCTGTAGGACACGTGTGCTCACCGGAGAGATAAAGGGAGACAGAAAGCGAGAAATCATTCCCCAGGGAGGACGGCCAAGCCGCAATCCCTTCTCCACCATTCTCCTTTCAGGATTTTGGGCATGCACACACATGTACCCAGCGTGAGTTTAAGCCACCAGGTCCGGGACTTAAACCGCAGTCGACTATGTGGGAGTCCAGTGATATAACCACTTATGCCATCTGCTGGTCCCTATACGGTAATATCTCTGATTTGACTAATATGCACTATATTCATACTAGGGAAAAAAGTGTGTTGTACAATGTAAAGATGTACAGTGATTATATAGAAATAAAAAAGTAAAAAACAAAAAAAATCTAAGGATACAAACTTCGTTAACACATTATTTGCTAATATTCACCTTAGAAATGAATTCCCACTACATATGCTGTCAGATGAGGAAAACTGGACTGTAGTAATGAACTATACTTTAACCATGAATTTTTAAGTGCATGTTTAATTCCCATAGGCTTGCTAGTGGAAATACAAATTTATATAAACTCCCTAGAGGGCAATGTGGCATTATCTATATCAAAATTGAAACTGGATATGATTTTCAGCCCAATTACAGTTGTAGTTATCTCCTACAGGCATATTTAAACAAGTGCACAAAATGGAATGCACAGAAATGGTCATTACTGTTTCATTTCGGATTTTCTCCTGTAGAGGCAATTTTGATATCCACTAATGTGGATTGGTCAAATAAACTAGGGAATATCACAAGTTAGAAAATAAGATATCATTAACAAGAATGAGGTAGATCTACATGCACTATTGTGTTGGTATCTGAGATAAATTATGTGGAAAAATCAGGCACAGAACGAGACCATATATATACACACACAAAGCAAACTTTCTAAGGGTTAATCTGGGGGCCCACTGGTGGTGTAGTGGTTATGGTGCTGGACTCCCACGTGGCTGACCACGGTTTGAGTCCTAGATCTAGCGGCTTGAAACTCATGCCAGGTGCGTGTGCATGCATGCTTAAACTCCCGATAGGAGAATGGAGAAGGGACTGTAGCTCAGCCATTCACCTGGGGGGTGGTGATTTCTCACTTTTTCTGTTTCTCTGGTGAGCGTGCATGTCCTATAGTAAAAGTCTCTCCCAAATAAATAAATCAAAAGTATGGGGCCAGCTGGTGGCATGGTGGTTGCAGCATTGGACTTCCACATGGCTGACCGTGGTTCAAATCCCAAACCTGGTGGCTTGCTTTCTCACTTTCTCTCTCCCTCTCCCTCTGTGGTGAGTGCATGTGTCCTATAACAAATTCAAAAAATAATAATAATGAATAAAATTTAGAATTAAAAAAAGAAAAACCATTTTGTCCATTTGTTTAAAGTGCTTTAAGCACATCACATTTTGGGATTTTTTTAAATAATATCATGAAGTAAAATGACAAGCATATGAAGTTACTAATATACAAAGTAGAAAGGTTTCTTGTTTAGGATTTTGCCATAGGGTGTGTGCTCATTGGAGAGGAAAAGAGAGAGAGGGGAAGTGAAAAATCACCCCCTCATTCCAGGGGGCTTGGCCATGCTTCAATCCCTTCTCCATTCTCCTCTCAGAATTTTGGGCACACATGCACAAGTGCCTGGCCAGGTTCAGGACTAGAACTGAGGTTGGTCGTGTGGGAATCCAGCTGCCTTTACCATCACGTCACCTGCTGGTCCCTCCAAAGTAGGAAGTTTTAAAATGTATTTATGGAACATTAATTCCTGTTTTCTTTATTTTAGATTTTAAATTCACTAAACAGATACTGACTTTTTATTTAAATTTATGAACCTAAATGGAACTACAAAGTTCAAGATATTTTTACTATTAAGAGACTTCCCAAAGAGAAACTTTCCTAATTGAGCATTAACCCCATATTTTAATAATACCAAATATATCTTAGGATGGGTTAACTGAGGTAAGGGTTACAGAAATGCTTTGTAAGCAAAATATGCAGAGTAGGGGATGATACTAAAAACATGAAGAGTATTCGAAAAGTTCATGAAAAATATGTATTATGAAAAAACTATGCATGGGTTTCAATTTTTTTTGCATCAAAATAAACTTGTACTTTAATTCCATTTTTTCATGCACTTTTTTTAGTCCCCTCCTAGTCAACACAGAATATACATAAGAATATCTAAGTGGTATTTGCTTATGAACTTGAGTAGCATTTGTCTTAAATGAAAGTCTGGTCAAGTGTGACTCTCAACTGTCTCAAACTTTGAAGATCTTTGAGTGTCAGGTGACCAAAGCTAACTAATGCGTGTAGTCCTTCTGGTCATCCAAGCCGAATCATGGAAGAGGATAGAAGCAGCTAAGCCAACAGCTGCCAGAGTGTTAAGATCCGGGCTAAACCTGAGTTATTTACTGACAATAATAATCACCAAGGTCAAGAGTCTTTGCCTCATATATATGAGAGTTCGTGGAGAAATGAAGCTAAAGTCTAAGTTTGTTTTGGGACCCCCAAAATTGAAACTCATGCAGTTACTTCAAAATGTACATTTTCTGTGAACTTTTTGATGATTCCCCTCCAACCCTACACTGGGGACACATTACAGAGGGTAGGGGAAGGAACAGCAGCATGTTCTATAAAAACATTAGATTTTGCATGAAATGAGCATTATCTGCCAGGCTCTGTAGACATAAAAGATGAATCAGATGCCAAGCCTGTTCAGTCTCATGGGGAACAACTCCCAGTAAACAGCCAGAGTGACCATGGATACTGTACACTTGGACTGACTGACAGTGAGTGTCTGTCAGGGTGGCCTGGGTGGAGCGAGGGACTCCCAGGAATTCTGGTTCTGTCTTGAGGACAAACAAGGTAGGTGAACAAGAAAGGTGACAATTCCAGTCAAAGGGAACATGTACAAGGGCATGGAGTCATGGAACCGAGGCTGTTCTGGAACAGCAGAACACGGTGTAGGAGGATGTAGAGTCATCGCAGAAGGCTGAGGCGGGCAGGGTGGCGAAGGTCTGGGACACTATTACAAAGCTGGACTTTACCCCATAAATGGCACAATGTTTTCAAAAAGATTAAG